>NC_137205.1:32671917-32699417 GCF_960531495.2 Zeus faber | reverse complement strand
CTGGTGGGTGACGGGGCCTTTGCTGTTTATTTGGAATGAATTACATTTTTGACTTATTTCTACTTGATTTCACTGATTTGCTGTTTGACCTTCATGCTTCATCATTTATTTTTCGTGCATATTTACTCCTTTGCATCTTTTTATTATGAACGTCTGCTTCTGTCAGATGTTTTGTGTGAAGCACTTTGTAACTTTGTTTTGTTCTCTATGAATATAGTTTATTGTTGTTATTGTTTTTATTTAATGACATCATCATTACAGTTCAACTCCTCCGATGACAGGAAGCTTAACTCCATCGGGTCCGCAGCATCCCAAAGGTCAGAGCGGGGGAGGGGGGGCGGGTGGAAATGTCAGCGTGTCGTACGTTGCCATGGCAGCCGGTGCAGTATGGCACAGGCGGAGCTGCCGCAGATAAGCGGCTGTGGCTAAGTGAGCGCGGGAATCTGCCAAAACACGAACGACCCGGCAGCTAATTAGACTGAGCCCGGATGTACAGGAAGTGGGTCAGAGATTAAAAAAATAAATAATGAAATATTCAGAAGGAAACTTGAGAGGCTTGGTGGAGCCCAGGCGACAAAATACTTTTGGAATCAAAGAAAAGGTTTTGGAAATGAGACACAGAGAAGCTGCCGCGGCTCCGGAACGAGGGTCTAACTCTCTCTCACTCTTTTCCGGCTGAAAGTAAATGGTACAACTCATTCGTTGAAATCAATGTTTTTATGGTGTCCCTCAGATTTTGTATTTATGTACTTTTACCATCTGATGCATAATTATTTTTGGAACTTTCTGTTTCCAAGTGGGTTTAAATTTGATATTATTTCTCTCACTATTCTAAAGGATTTAATAAATGTTCCACCATTAACATTTTATTTTAATTATTTTATTAAATAACATCATTGTCTTTTCAATCTCTGAATGATTATTTATTTATTTATTATTATTTTTATTTATTTATTTTTTAGGGGTCCAGCCCGCAGGGATGTCGCAGACATCTTGTGGTTTGAGTTTCATCCAATTCAATACGGAGCAGGAATTGGTGAAAAACTGACTACTACTTTGACTGGTAGCCGAACGTTCATGCATCGCTGACACCAAGGTTGTAAAATATGTGGTCGGGTGGTGCAGCCAGATGAGTTTGTGGAGTAAGAAGCTTTGTGACATCATCGTCCCATTCATTTTAAACCTGCAGGTTGTGTGGCACCATGCAAGCTGCTGGTGTAGACTCCATCACTCTGTACTAGTTCCACACTGTGTGTGTAGGTGTCTGTATCATCTTACCTGCTTGACATGGGCGGGGCTTTTCCATTGACACTTTATCTCTTTTGCTCTATTTTTAAAGAGGCTTTCTGTTTGTTGTGTCCCTCCCTACCTGGCAAGATTTGAGGAAGTTTTAAGATATAAATTGTCCAATGAATCCATGAAGCATTTCATGTACTCAAAACACATCTGAAAACGAGGACCCGGAAAATGATTCATAGTCACAGAGAGACATAAAGTGTTTTCAGGATTCTCATAAGTCAGAAGATTCAAACTGTAGGAGTCCACGATGCGCTTCATGGAATCCTAGCCCGTCAGAAAACTCGGAAACAGAAAATTATAAATAATCAATAGTCACCGCATCATTACGTCATTACGTCACTAGTTCACTACGTCATTGTTGCCCGACACAACATCAAACATCACCCGTCCATCACTGAGAGCACAGCTCTATACAAGAAGTTCAATAAAGTACAAATTGAAAGAGCATAATTAAATAAAAAATTAAATAATTACAAAGTCTGTATTTATTTGTGTTCCAGAAGCCTAAAAGTTGCCAAAAGTCTCAGGCAATCAAGAAGCGATTGTCCAAACATTCAGCCTTCGATGTCAGCAACACTGTTCTAAAAAAAATACTCGTGAGAACCTGATCTGAAAAAAGCTATGGAATACAAATTGAAAAAGCGCCGGAAATATCCACAAAATAAAATAACAAAAATAAGTATTACAACTATATCTTTGAAAAAAGGTAATGTAGATTAGCAGAAATAAGAAATCATCTTTATGGGGATATAAAAAATAAAATTGGGGGACGGTAGCTCAGGAGGTAGAGCTGGTTGTCTAGTCATCTAAAGGTTGCTGGTTGGATCCCAGGCTCCTCCTGCTAGCATGCTGTAGTGTCCTTGAGCAAGACACTTAACCCCTCATTGCTCCTGATGGCTGCGTCCCTCGCTGTTTGAATAATTGTAAGTCGCTTTGGATAAAAGCGTCTGATCAATGACGAAATGTAAATGTAAAAAATTCTGGTAGAATAAATGATAATGTTCCAGGAAGAGATAATATTGCAAAAACAGAATTTCCAACAAAGCTAATTATGTTTCATGCAACATTCCAAATAACATATGCAGACCCGTTTACTGGCCGCATTGGTGTAGATCACTATGACTCTGCGTATAATATAGCTATGCAAATTAATAGAGCAATTAAGAACTCACTGTTAAATAATAATGATGCATGCTTATTAACTATCTCTGGTAATACATTTGCAGTTATCAAGCAGGGATTACATTTATTGGAATTTCTTGGAATTTTGGAAGATTACCATCACTTGAAATGGAAAATTATTACATCTTCTTACATCTTTTTCAGATGTATTGTTCTGTTCAATAAAACTTTTATCTTGTCATCATTCCTGCAAATGTAGCAATCAATTTGCAAAATAAATCACATTTGACTCATGTAAGTGTCACACCACAGCAAAAGCCACCATCTCACACATTTCTAGAATGGCCAGGAGCAGCCAAATAAGTTGAAAAAACCTTTCTTGAAGGAAAATGAGATTTTTCCAGATTCGTGGCCTTTTGTGTTTTTTTTAATCTCTCAACGTATTTTCAAAACCGGGTTTGATTTATAAATAGTATAAAAATGTTCAACCGTGGAGTTAAATATTCCCGTTAGATGACATGGGGAAACACAGTTCACTTTTCACAGTTCACGCGAAGTGCGCGTGCGCGAAAGCTGCACGCTGCCTGTTACATTGCTCCTACTTTAAGTAATTTCCCCCTGGGATTATTAAAGTATTTCTGATTCTGATTCTGATTCTGACTTACCGAGAAGCTGAACAGCGCTGAACAACGCAGATCGATGGTTTCCTTTAAAGCGAGCGTCCAGGTGAAGATCATTATTCCATATTCCATGTGGTGTGAAGTCACAATGTGAAACCGTTTTGATAGAATTCAACCTTTAAATGGTACTACTTTTACACACACGGAGCCACTGTTGTGAAACGGCGAAGAAGAAAAACCCTTTGTGTCGCGTACCTACGTCACTTCAGTAAACAGGTTAAAGCGCAGCACGGGGGTGTTTCCGTCTTACTTGTCTGTGAAAACTTTCTCCTCCGTATCGTTATGGATTAGGTGAAGCGGGAGGAGGAAGCTCTGAATCATATCATGGACGTTAATCTGACCAGTGCGATAGATCCAAGTCAGTGTAAGCAGCGTGTACTGGACTTCATTTTCCGTGATGATAGTCAGTTCTCCCACAGCGACGTGGAGAAGGACAGCGCTGCTGAATGTGATATTACTCCAGACTTGGAGAATATTTCAACTTAACATGACGATGACACAGAATATTTTCAAGAACCACCGGAGGAGACCGAGGATACGTCCGTTGTTTTTACAACGGAAGGAGTTGATGACGTGATGAAGTCCGTTGAGGTTGGTGACAGATTTTCAGATTTTCTGAGACTCATAATATTGATACTCTACATTTTGTTGTGTTGTCCGTACTTTTAAACTCCAAAATAATTCCACTTTTAAAAAACATGTTTATTCTTACTGTTAATAAAAGCTTTTTTTTTTTTTTAATGAGTTGTGTTGTTGAGCTGTTCAGCGCTGTTGGTGATTGGCCCATTCAGCCGGATGTTAAGTAGCCATGAGGCTTTGTTGGTCCTCCAAGCCCAGTTGCATTGTGGGAGCTGAATGAAGCTGGTGTGGGTCAAACTTTGAAGGTGATTATCTCAGAAACACAGTTTGCCAAACCCTTGTCATCAACAATCATAGATTTAAAAACATTTGCTTGATTTGCACAAGTGACATCTTGTTTGGAAGCTCTGATTCTCCACTTTCAAATGATGCGAAAAAAATATTTAAAGCCGCAAAATGACCCTAAATACGCAGTGGGTCACATATGTGGTCTACTGGTCTTATATTTATAATGTAAGAATTGGGAGTTTTTTTTATTGTGTTATGAGAAAAACCTGTGTTTTACAGAACGTTGACAGATTGTAATAGCTGCCAATACACGACCAGACCCACGTACGACTTGAGCAAGTCCCATCGCCCTGGACGCTGACGGCCACAGCGAGAGGAGAACAGCGTGGATCACCGTTACACCACCGCCTAGACCTCGTATCACAGTGTGGATGACTGACGCTGAGACTCATCAGCCTCTGAGAGATGTATGTTGTTGTATGACCACAAGCATCGCAACGAGTTATACCCTGGTTTACAACCACACGCACATGGCTGCTTTGTGTAACTTGTGCTGTGTTTCACAGAACCCGGAAAACTGTAACACATATCTAAAATGGACTATATTTATTATTATTATTATTATTATTATTATTATTATTATTAATAACAATTTATATATAATAAATAAATGGAATTGAACCTTATCAATAATCCCATCGTCGCCAAAAAAACCCCCCAAGAACAGGGAATTGTAGTCGCTGTCAATCCAACCTTCACATCGCGACGTTGACTAGACCAGTGTTGTTCTCAACGTGCAGTCGCTTCACCCCCAGGGTCCTTCTAGGGGGTTTAATAGATAATAGTAGTTAGATTAAGTTAAGTTTAATGAAGTTAGATAGGTAGATGAATGGTTAAACCGGTTAAACAGCCCAACGAGTTAAACGTGAGAAGATCCAGTAATGACTCTATAGATCCTAGTTTCACTGGAATCTCCCTGAGCAGAGACTCTGAACCACAAAGAATGTTGACTGGGTTTGGCCGTGTCCTTAAAATCCAAGAAGTGACACATCAGGAGGAGACAGAACAGGGATGAAGCCAAGTGGGAGGACGGAGAGAGAGTTACGTCACGCCATCGCTACGGCGTCCACATATTAAATCATCTTTAAATATCAAGTCAAATGAAATTGTGTTTGCAGGGCGTTGGGGTCCAGGCCCCGGTCCAAGTCCTGGTCCTGGTCCCGCTCCTGGTCCAAATCCTGGTCCTGGTCATCGTCTTGGTTCTGGTCCTGGTCCAGGTCCTGGTCCTGGTCAAGGTGGTGCAAATGAACCTGAGACTTGGTGGTAGTTTCCTCTAATTGTGATCAGGACCTGTGGAGCCATCCCATAATCAGTTTGTTTTGCTGTAGCTTTGCACGGTGAGGCAGTGTAATGAGATGCTAATGACGCAGCAGCAGCGAGGGCGTTATGGAAATGTGACCCTGGATCTCGTTGCTTTGGTAAATGTTTACCAGCGCCGCCGCCGCTGCCGCCGCCGCCGCCGCTGCCGCGCTGACAGGGTCGATCGATCCACCGCGGTTGAATCAGAAGAAGCGGAGCAGCGGAGAAAAAATCAGGGAATATTGCCAAGAGAGAACATCCTAGAAAAAATATATATATTTACTTTTAATTGATTACATTTTTGAATAAATGAAATGGTGGAGAACTGTGTGCATGAGGTGGTGCAGCTGTCTTCATGTGAGGAAGACGTGGAAGCAGGATTCTACAAGACGCTTGACGCTCTGCAACACATCTACACTGATATGATGATGATGATGATGATGATGATGATGATGACATTTACATTTAGTCATTGATCAGACGCTTTTATCCAAAGCCACTTACAATCATTGAAACAGCGACGGACGCAGCCATCAGGAGCAATGAGGGGTTAAGTGTCTTGCTCAAGGACACTACAGCATGATAGCAGGAGGAGCCTGGGATCCAACCAGCAACCTTTACATCACTAGACCACCAGCTCCACCTCCTGAGCTACCATCCCCATGACGTGATGATGACGACAATGATGATGATGATGCTGCTGATGATGATGATGATGATGATGATGATGATGATGATGATGATGCTGATGATGATGATGATGATGCTGCTGCTGATGATGATGATGATGATGATGATGATGATGATGATGCTGCTGCTGATGATGATGATGATGATGATGATGATGATGCTGATGATGATGATGATGATGATGATGATGCTGATGATGATGATGATGCTGATGATGCTGATGATGATGATGATGCTGATGATGCTGATGATGATGCTGATGATGATGATGATGATGATGATGATGCTGATGATGATGATGATGATGCTGCTGCTGATGATGATGATGATGATGATGATGATGCTGATGATGATGATGATGATGATGATGATGATGCTGATGATGATGCTGATGATGATGATGCTGATGATGATGATGATGCTGATGATGCTGATGATGATGATGCTGCTGATGATGCTGATGATGATGCTGATGATGATGATGATGATGATGATGATGATGATGATGCTGATGATGATGATGATGCTGATGATGATGATGATGATGATGATGATGATGATGATGATGATAATGATGATGCTGATGATGATGATGATGATGATGCTGATGATGATGATGATGATGATGATGATGATGATGATGCTGATGATGATGATGCTGATGATGATGATGATGATGAAAAAACACTCTCTCTTCCTTCTCTCCTTCTCTCTCTTCCTTCTCTCCTTTCTCTCCTTCTCTCCTTCTCCTCTCTCCTTCCTTCTCTACTTCTCTCCTTCACATCTCTCCTTCTCTCTCTTCCTTCTCTCCTTCTTTCTCTCCTTCTCTCCTTCACCTCCTTCCTTCTCTCTCTTCCTTCTCTCCTTCTCTCTCTTCTCCTCTCTCCTTCTTTCTCTCCTTCTCTCCTTCTCCTCTCTCCTTCTCTCTCTTCCTTCTCTCCTTCTTTCTCTCCTTCTCTCCTTCACCTCCTTCCTTCTCTCTCTTCCTTCTCTCCTTCTCCTCTCTCCTTCTTTCTCTCCTCCTCTCCTTCTCCTCTCTCCTTCTCCTCTCTCCTTCTCCTCTCTCCTTCTCTCTCTTCTCCTCTCTCCTTCTTTCTCTCCTCCTCTCTCCTTCTCCTCTCTCCTTCTCCTCTCTCCTTCTTTCTCTCCTTCTCTCCTTCTCCTCTCTCCTTCTCCTCTCTCCTTCCTTCTCTCCTTCTCCTCTCTCCTTCTCTCTCTTCCTTCTCTCCTTCTCTCTCTTCTCCTCTCTCCTTCTCTCTCGTCCTTCTCTCCTTCTCCTCTCTCCTTCTCCTCTCTCCTTCTCCTCTCTCCTTCTTTCTCTCCTCCTCTCCTTCTCCTCTCTCCTTCTCCTCTCTCCTTCTCCTCTTTCCTTCTCCTCTCTCCTTCTTTCTCTCCCTCTCTCCTTCTCTCTCTTCTCCTCTCTCCTTCCTTCTCTCCTTCTCTCCTTCTCCTCTCTCCTTCTCTCTCTTCCTTCTCTCCTTCTCCTCTCTCCTTCTTTCTCTCCTCCTCTCCTTCTCCTCCTCTCCTTCTCTCTCCTTCTCCTCTGTCCTTCTCCTCTCTCCGTCTCTCTCTTCTCCTCTCTCCTTCTCCTCTCTCCTTCTTTCTCTCCTCCTCTCCTTCTCCTCTCTCCTTCTCCTCTCTCCTTCTTTCTCTCCTTCTCTCCTTCTCCTCTCTCCTCCTCTCTCCTTCCTTCTCTCCTTCTCTCCTTCTCCTCTCTCCTCCTCTCTCCTTCCTTCTCTCCTTCTCTCCTTCACCTCTCTCCTTCTCTCTCTTCCTTCTCTTCTTCTCCTCTCTCCTTCTCTCTCCTTCCTTCTCTCCTTCTCCTCTCTCCTTCTTTCTCTCCTCCTCTCCTTCTCCTCTCTCCTTCTCCTCTCTCCTTCTCCTCTCTCCTTCTTTCTCTCCTTCTCTCCTTCTCTCTCTTCTCCTCTCTCCTTCTCCTCTCTCCTTCTCCTCTCTCCTTCTTTCTCTCCTCCTCTCCTTCTCCTCTCTCCTTCTCCTCTCTCCTTCTCCTCTCTCCTTCTTTCTCTCCTCCTCTCCTTCTCCTCTCTCCTTCTTTCTCTCCTTCTCTCCTTCTCCTCTCTCCTCCTCTCTCCTTCCTTCTCTCCTTCTCTCCTTCACCTCTCTCCTTCTCTCTCTTCCTTCTCTCCTTCTCCTCTCTCCTCCTCTCTCCTTCCTTCTCTCCTTCTCTCCTTCACCTCTCTCCTTCTCTCTCCTTCCTTCTCTCCTTCTCTCCTTCTTTCTCTCCTCCTCTCCTTCTCCTCTCTCCTCCTCTCTCCTTCCTTCTCTCCTTCTCTCCTTCTTTCTCTCCTCCTCTCCTTCTCCTCTCTCCTCCTCCTCTCCTCTTTCTTCTCTCTCTTCAAACCCCTTTTCTCCATGTTTCACGTCAGTTGACACAGGATGAGACGCAGATTGATTTCAGGTGAAAGCTTCAAAGCTCTAAAGTTCAGAGTCAAATTTTTATTGATTCATCATTTTTTATTTGTGGTAATTGTTTAAATGCAGTTGCTTGTAATAAGCGTTAGTTAATATTAAATAATGTACAAGATGCTTATTAACATTATTATGTGTTAATAAGACTTTATAAGTGTTAATTACAACATTTATCAAAAGTAACTATGCCTTTTGCAGCTACCATATCTAAAGTGAGAACGGTGACTTATCTAGGTTAATAAATTCTATATTTTGCACTTATTAACAGATAAATATGCTCTTTACAGATCCCCTGAAATGAGCACTACATGTGGTCAGGGTTGATAAAAATTAGAATTAAAATGATCTAATATTTTTGCACTTTAAGACATCTCTTTTAAAAAATGTTTCCATCACTTTCAGGTAAATGCAGCCACACGCTGCCTCAAAGACAACGTTTTATAAAACAACCTCAAACAGAACTTTGAAAAAAAGAGTATCATTATAAGTACAATTGCAGTAGCTTTCATCATTGAACTAAATTGAATATTGTGAAAGATGTTCTGAAAAAATAATATAAAACAACATCAATCACATCAACACAAATTGGAACCATCAACTAACAACGATTTTGATACCAAAATATGATAATAATAATAATAATAATAATAATAATAATAATAATAATAATAATAATAATACAAAAAAATAAATAAATAATAATAATAGTTTAATGAAGGCTGAATAAGACGATCATTGTAACTCAAATGGTGATGTGTCGATTAAATTTATTTAATTTTTGTTTCAATTGCATTTTCAATGATGAATATTATTTGAAAATAATTGAAAGTGTCTATTACACAGCATTTGAGTTACAGTGTTCAGCTCACATGAGATGCAATAAAATAACGATAAAGACAAAATAAATACGGAAAGAATTCCAGCACATCAAGGACATTCCTTACATGACACAGCGTCGCTGTGGCTTGTTGAATGTAGTGCTGAGCAGCACGGTGCTGCATGGCAACAACCGACGCCTTCATTGAACTATTCTTGTTATTATCATACTTTGCTACCGAACTGGTTGTTGGTTGCTGGTTCCAACTTGTGTTGCTGTGAGTAGTGTTGATGAAGTATGTGGATATGAAGGCAAAGACTCCCATCTGGCGAGGAGCACCCCACCATCTGTAAGAGGGGTTGGGGTGAGGGGTGGATGTTCACCGCCCCCTCACCTCACCCAGGTGTTCGTGGTTAGTGTGAGCAGGTGAAGACAGGTGTCCCTCTGGGATCCGTGCTCGGACCTCTTCTCTTCTCACTGTTCACCTCCTCGCTGGGATCGCTCTGACATAGAACAACTAAGCACACTTTTAATTCTCATTCCTTACAGCATCTTGCACTTATATCTGGCTGAACCGAGAAGCAGGAGCTCATGCGCTGACAGCAGCCATCGTGAGCGTCTGCTGCCGTAAGTTCAGTTGCCCCGGTGCTGGATGTCTGCTATGATGGTTTTCCCCTCTCGTGCGAGTCACATTGGCCAAACATGTCTGATCAATGAATAAATGTGAATAAAGTTATGAAAATATTATTGAGTTTGCACTTTGAATTGCTCTCTTTCTCTTGCACCACAGCAGCGAGGTGTCGCTGCTCTGACGGTGGGAATATCAAGATGAGTGTCAAAAAATTGACAAAATGTTCTAAGTGATGACGTTTTTATATCAGTATCAGTATATAGAAGTAATGAAACAATCAGGTCAAGATATTGATGAAAATGGTGGATTCCCTCATCATTCCCAAAGGAGTAAATGTAGAGTAGAGGTGGAGTAGAGGTAGAGTAAATGTAGATTAGTGGTAGAGTAATGGTGGATAGAGGTAGAGTAGGGGTGGAGTAGCGGTAGAGTAAATGTAGAGTAGTGGTAGAGTAAATGTAGAGTAGTGGTTGAGTAAATGCAGTTTAGAGGTAGAGTAAATGTAGAGTAGTGGTAGAGAAAATGTAGAGTAGAGGTAGAGTAGTGTTAGAGTACATGTAAAGTAGAGGTAGAGTCAATGTAGTTTAGAGGTAGAGTAAATGTAGTTTAAAGGTAGAGTAAATGTAGTGTAGAGGTTGAGTATATGTAGTTTAGAGGTAGAGTAAATGTAGAGTAGAGGTAGAGTAAACACAGTTTAGAGGTAGAGTAAATGTAGAGTAGAGGTAGAGTAAATGTAGAGTAGAGGTAGAGTAAATGCAGTTTAGAGGTAGACTTAATATAGAGTAGGGGTAGAGTAAATGTAGAGTAGAGGTAGAGTAAATGCAGTTTAGAGAAAGAGTAAATGTAGAGTAGAGGAAGAGTAAATGTAGAGTAGAGGTAGAGTAGAAGAAGAGTAAACTCCCTTGTTCTGCTCTTCTTCTTGTGCAGTGAATCTGGTTTATTCTGGTTGATGTTCGATGTGACGTCGTCGTGGATGAAACCTCCAGAGCGGACGGTCGCCATGGCAACGCCGAGCTAATCAATGCATCAAAACGTTGAATAATGTCTGTTGTTGTCGACCTCGTGACGCTGGATCAGAGGAAACTCAAACCATCGTTGTTGTTCCTCAACCGAGGCCCTGATGGTGTCCAGCGTAACTGACCCCCTCCATCCCTCCATCCCTCCATCCCTCCCTCCATCCATCCATCCCTCCATCCCTCCCTCCATCCCTCCATCCATCCCTCCCTCCATCCATCCCTCCATCCATCCCTCCCTCCATCCCTCCATCCCTCCCTCCCTCCCTCCCTCCATCCCTCCCTCCATCCATCCCTCCCTCCCTCCATCCCTCCATCCATCCCTCCCTCCATCCCTCCCTCCATCCATCCCTCCCTCCATCCATCCCTCCATCCATCCCTCCCTCCATCCCTCCATCCCTCCCTCCCTCCATCCCTCCCTCCATCCATCCCTCCCTCCCTCCATCCCTCCATCCATCCCTCCCTCCATCCCTCCCTCCCTCCATCCCTCCCTCCATCCATCCCTCCCTCCATCCATCCCTCCATCCCTCCCTCCCTCCATCTATCCATCCATCCCTCTATCCCTCCATCCATCCCTCCATCCCTCCCTCCCTCCATCCCTCCATCCCTCCCTCCATCCCTCCATCCATCCCTCCCTCCATCCATCCCTCCATCCATCCCTCCCTCCATCCATCCCTCCATCCATCCCTCCCTCCATCCCTCCATCCCTCCCTCCCTCCCTCCCTCCATCCCTCCCTCCATCCATCCCTCCCTCCCTCCATCCCTCCATCCATCCCTCCCTCCATCCCTCCCTCCATCCATCCCTCCCTCCATCCATCCCTCCATCCATCCCTCCCTCCATCCCTCCATCCCTCCCTCCCTCCATCCCTCCCTCCATCCATCCCTCCCTCCCTCCATCCCTCCATCCATCCCTCCCTCCATCCCTCCCTCCCTCCATCCCTCCCTCCATCCATCCCTCCCTCCATCCATCCCTCCATCCATCCCTCCCTCCATCCCTCCATCCATCCCTCTCTCCATCCCTTGAATCCACCCCTCCCTCCACCTCTCCCTCCATCCCTCCTTGCATCCTTCCCTTCATCCCTCCCTCCCTCCATCCCTCCCTCCCTACCTCCATCCCTACCTCCATCCATCCATCCCTACCTCCATCCCTCCATCCCTCCCTCCATCCCTCATTGTTCCATCCCTACCTCCATCACTCCCTCCCTCCCTCCATCCCTCCTTCCCTCCCTCCATCCCTCCATCCCTCCCTCCATCCCTTGAATCCACCCCTCCCTCCACCTCTCCCCTCATCCCTCCCTCCATCCCTCCCTCCATCCCTCCATCCCTCCCTTCATCCCTCCCTCCCTCCATCCCTCACTCCATCCCTACCTCCATCCATCTATCCCTACCTCCATCCCTCCATCCCTCCCTCCATCCCTCATCGTTCCATCCCTACCTCCATCCCTCCCTCCCTCCATCGCTCCCTCCCTCACTCCATCCCTACCTCCATCCCTACCTCCATCCATCCATCCCTACCTCCATCCCCCCCTCCATCCCTCATCGTTCCATCCCTACCTCCATCCCTCCATCCCTACCTCCATCCCTCCATACTGCCCTCCATCCCTCCCTAACTCCATCCCTCCATCCCTACCTCCATCCCTCCCTCCCTCCATCCATCCCTCCCTCACTCCATCCCTACCTCCATCCCTACCTCCATCCATCCATCCCTACCTCCATCCCTCCATCCCTCCCTCCATCCCTCATCGTTCCATCCCTACCTCCATCCCTCCATCCCTCCCTCCATCCCTCATCATTCCATCCCTACCTCCATCCCTCCATCCCTCCCTCCCTGAATCTCTCCAACCCTCACCCCACCCCCTGCCTTTTACCAGCCTGTGGTTCTCTGTCCAGGCCAGTGAATCCGTCCCCACGTGGCCCCGTGCAGTAACGCAGAAAAGGCTCCTGGAGCAAAGTATGTACATTTAAATGAGCCGTGTCTTCCAGTCTGGAGGCCCGGAACGAGGTGGAGTGCTGGGCTGAGAGCCTGAAACTGTGTGTGTGTGTGTGTGTGTGTGTGTGTGTGTGTGTGTGTGTGTGTGTGTGTGTGTGACGCCTGAATCCCTGAGTAAGAAGTGTGTAGCGCTGAGTGGACCCCAGGCCGCCGCTAAACCTTAATGTCTTTCTTGTCCATCTCCTGCAGCAGCATTGAGAGTAACATGTCAGCTCCTGGCG
This sequence comes from Zeus faber, assembly GCF_960531495.2. Taxonomy (NCBI): domain Eukaryota; kingdom Metazoa; phylum Chordata; class Actinopteri; order Zeiformes; family Zeidae; genus Zeus; species Zeus faber. Next base: position 32,686,301 of record NC_137205.1, on the reverse strand, counting down.
CCGTTCCTCCTACTTTATATTTATTCCTTCTATTTCTCCATCCGTGCACATTTCCAAGTAGGGTGGGGTTGGGGGACGGCTGAGCCTCCCTGCAGGGGGGCACCGAGCGAGGTAGGACGGAGGGAGGGAGGGAGGCCTGGGGAAGAGCCTCACACCTGTTGCTCAGCTCTCGATTCAATCGCTGCTTCTCTGAGCGTCCTTTTGTTTATCTGTTACATTCTTTACCTCCCGCACGCGAGCCTTCCAGCGCCATTTATCATCCCAGACAGCCCCCGTGTCCTGCGTCCACTGCAACTCTGGAACCCGATGAATAAGTAAAGTGTTTCCCTCCGGCTCAGCCCGGTACTTCCTGCGACGCAGGGACAGAGTCAGAAAGGCGACGCTGCAACGTTCCGAACACAAACTGGACGCACTGACTTGACAACGATTCCCCTCCCTCAAAACAATGGCCCTTGATTTCCAAACCCTCTCTCAGGCTCCTGAGCTTCCCTCAGGATAAGAAGACCTTGGAGATCGGCAATGGAAGATCAAAGAATCTGTAGATCCTGTGGTGTTCTACAGACCAGAGACGCTGTTGGACTCTACTCTCTCAGGGGTGAAGGGAGAGGTTGGGTGGTGTTTTGGGCGGAGACGTTGCCGAGTTCAGCTGTAATAGGTATGGAAGGTGGCAGGAGATGTTTAGGTTGCTTTTATTGAATTTGGAATGCTTCCGACCCTTGGACCACCTGCACTGAGTAGGGTATAAAAGCCAAGATCTATGCCTCTATGCATCCATGCATCTGCTTCTCCCCTGAATTTTCCCAAGAGGATTAAAGTTTTCTCTTTTCTCATCTTATTAATTCCATTGCTATAGTAAGCCGGTCAGCATTGCTTTGGGACAGTGACTGTCACAGTAGTTAAATGTAGTAGTAGTATTTAGTCCTATGCTCCAAATAATGTTCTAACAGCCCATGGATGTTCCATTTCATATTGGTCCTCCTAGCCTATAGAGGGCGTTGGTGGTCATGGATTAGCTACAGATGTTGAGACGGGTTGATGCAATGGCTGCAGCATGTACTTCTGTGTTTAATTATCAAACCTTCTTAAACAGAATGAAGCTGTTGGAGTCACCATTCCAAAAGGTTGCAGAAAAGATGAAGACGGAACAAAGGAAGACTACAAACATCCTACAAACATCCAACAAACATCTTACCAACATTCTACAAAAAACCTACAAACAACCTACAAACATCCAACAAACATGCTACAAACATCGTAAAAACAATCTACAAACAACCTACAAACATCCTACAAACAACCGACAAAGAACCTACAAACATCCTACAAACAATCTACAAACAACCAACGAACAACCTAAAAACCTCCAACAAACATCCAACAAACAACCTACAAACATCCAGCAAACATCCTACAAACATCGTAAAAACAATCTTCAAACAACCTACAAAGAACCTACAAACATCCTAAAAACAATCTACAAACAACCAACTAACAACCTACAAACAACCTACAAACAACCTACAAACAACCTACAAACCTCCAACAAACATCCTAAAAACAACCTACAAACAACCAACTAACAACCTACAAACCTCCAACAAACATCCTACAAACAACCTACAAACAACCAACTAACAACCTACAAACAACCTACAAACCTCCAACACTCATCCTACAAACAACCTACAAACAACCAACAAACCTCAAACAAACATCCTACAAACAACCTACAAACATCCTACAAACATCCTAAAAACAACCTACAAAAAACCTACAAACCTCAAACAAACATCCTACAAACAACCTGCAAACCTCCTACAAACATCCTACAAACAACCTACAAACAACCTACAAAAATCCTACAAACATCCTACAAACAACCTACAAGCAACAAATAAACAACCAACAAACATCCTACATACAACCGACAAACAACCGACAAACATCCTACAAACAACCGACAAACATCCAACAAACATCCAGCAAACATCCAGCAAACAACCAATAAACATCCATCCAACATCCTACAAACAACCTACAAACAACGAATAAACAACAGACAAACATCCTACAAACAACCTACAATCAACCTACAAAAACCCAACAAACATCCCATGAACATCCAACAATAATCCTACAAACAACTTACAAACAACGAATTAACAACAAACAAACAACCTACAAACAACCAACAAACGTCCAACAAACATCCTACAAACATCCAACAAACATCCTACAAACATCCTACAAACAACGACTAACCAACAAACAAACAAACATCCTACGATCAACCTACAAATAACAAATAAACATAATGAAGCTGTTGGAGTCACCATTCCAAAAGGGTGCAGTAAAGATGAAGACGGAACAAAGGCAGACTACAAACATCCTACAAACATCCAACAAACATCTTACCAACATTCTACAAACAACCTACAAACAACCTACAAACATCCAACAAACATGCTACAAACATCGTAAAAAAAAATCTACAAACAACCTACAAACATCATACAAACAACCTACAAAGAACCTACAAACATCCTACAAACAATCTACAAACAACCAACGAACAACCTACAAACCTCCAACAAACATCCAACAAACAACCTACAAACATCCAGCAAACATCCTACAAACATCGTAAAAAACAATCTACAAACAACCTACAAAGAACCTACAAACATCCTACAAACAATCTACAAACAACCAACTCACAACCTACAAACAACCTACAAACAACCTACAAACAACCTACAAACCTCCAACAAACATCCTACAAACAACCTACAAACAACCAACTAACAACCTACAAACAACCTGCAAACCTCCAACAAACATGCTACAAACAACCTACAAACAACCAACTAACAACCTACAAACAACCTACAAACCTCCAACACTCATCATACAAACAACCTACAAACTACCAACAAACCTCCAACAAACATCCTACAAACAACCTACAAACATCCTACAAACATCCTAAAAACAACCTACAAAAAACCTACAAACCTCCAACAAACATCCTACAAACAACCTGCAAACCTCCTACAAACATCCTACAAACAACCTACAAACAACCTACAAACAACCTACAAAAATCCTACAAACATCCTACAAACAACCGACAAACATCCTACAAACAACCGACAAACATCCAACAAACATCCATCCAACATCCTACAAACAACCTACAAACAACGAATAAACAACAGACAAACATCCTACAAACAACCTACAATCAACCTACAAAAACCCAACAAACATCCTATGAACATCCAACAAACATCCAGCAAACATCCAGCAAACAACCAATAAACATCCATCCAACATCCTACAAACAACCTACAAACAACGAATAAACAACAGACAAACATCCTACAAACAACCTACAATCAACCTACAAAAACCCAACAAACATCCTATGAACATCCAACAATCATCCTACAAACAACTTACAAACAACGAATAAACAACAAACAAACATCCAACAAACATCCTACAAACATCCTATAAACATCCAACAAACATCCTACAAACATCCTACTAACAACGACTAACCAACAAACAAACAAACATCCTACGATCAACCTACAAATAACAAATAAACAAACATCCTACAATCAACCTACAAATAACAAATAAACAAACATCCTACAATCAACCTACAAATAACAAATAAACAAACAACAAACAACCTACAAACAACTTAAAAACAACTTACAAACATCCATCAAACATCCTACAGACAACGAATAAACAACAAACAAACATCCTACAAACAACCTACAAACAACTTACAAACGACTAACCAACAAACAAACAAACATCCTACAATCAACCTACAAATAACAAATAAACAAATAACAAACAACCCACAAACATTGTAAAAACAATCTACAAACAACCTACAAACATCCTACAAACAACCAACAAAGAACCTACAAACATCCTACAAACAATCTACAAACAACCAACTAACAACCTACAAACAACCCATAAACCTCCAACAAACATCCGACAAACAACCTAAAAATATCCAACAAACATCCTACAAACATCCAACAAACATCCTACAAACATCGTAAAAACAATCTACAAACAACCTACAAACATCCTACAAACCTCCAACAAACATCCGACAAACAACCTACAAACATCCAACAAACATCCTACAAACATCGTAAAAACAATCTACAAACAACCTACAAACATCCTACAAACAACCGACAAAGAACCTACAAACATCCTATAAACAATCTACAAACAACCAACTAACAACCTACAAACAACCTACAAACCTCCAACAAACATCCTACAAACAACCTACAAACATCCGACAAACATCCTACAAACAGCCTACAAACATCCAACAAACATCCTACAAACAACCTGAAAACATCCTACTTATAACCTACAAACAACCAACTAACAACCTACAAACAACCTACAAACATCCTACAAACAACCTACAAACCTCCAACAAACATCCTACAAACAACCTACAAACAACCTGCAAACCTCCAACAAACATACCACAAACAACCTACACACATCCTACAAATAACCTTCAAACAACATCCAAACATCCAACAAACATCCTACAAACATCCAATAAACAAACAACGAACAAACAACCTACAGACAACCTAAAAAAAATTATACAAACATCCTACAAACATCCTACAAACAACCAACTAACAACCTACAAACCTCCAACAAACATCCTACAAACAACCTACAAACAACCAACTAACAACCTACAAACAACCTACAAAGCTCCAACGATCATCCTACAAACAACCTACAAACAACCAACAAACCTCCAACAAACATCCTACAAACAACCTACAAACATACTACAAACATCCTAAAAACAACCTACAAACAACCTACAAACCTCCAACAAACATCCTACAAAAATCCTACAAACATCCTACAAACATCCTACAAACAACCGACAAACAATCGACAAACATCCTGCAAACAATCTACAAACATCCAACAAACATCCATCAAACATCCTACAAACAACCTACAAACAACCAATAAACATCCATCCAACATCCTACAAACAACCTACTTACAACAGACAAACATCCTACAAACAACCTACAATCAACCTACAAAAACCCAACAAACATCCTATGAACATCCAACAATCATCCTACAAACAACTTACAAACAACGAATAAACAACAAACAAACAACCTACAAACAACCAACAAACATCCAACAAACATCCTACAAACATCCTATAAACATCCAACAAACATCCTACAAACAACGACTAACCAACAAACAAACAAACATCCTACAATCAAACTACAAATAACAAATAAACAAACGTCCTACAATCAACCTACAAATTACAAATAAACAAACATCCTACAATCAACCTACAAATAACAAATTTAAACAAACAACAAACAACCTACAAACAACTTACAAACAACTTACAAACATCCATCAAACATCCTACAGACAACTTATAAACAACAAACAAACATCCTACAAACAACCTACAAACAACTTACAAACAACGACTAACCAACAAACAAACAAACATCCTACAAACAATCTACAAACAACCAACTAACAACCTACAAACAACCTACAAATCTCCAACAAACATCCGACAACCAACCTACAAACATCCAACAAACATCCTACAAACATCGTAAAAACAATCTACAAACAACCTACAAACATCCTACAAACAACCGACAAAGAACCTACAAACATCCTATAAACAATCTACAAACAACCAACTAACAACCTACAAACAACCTACAAACCTCCAAAAAACATCCTACAAACAACCTACAAACATCCTACAAACATCCTACAAACATCCTATAAACATCCGACAAACATCCTACAAACAACCTACACACATCCAACAAACATCCTACAAACAACCTGAAAACATCCTACTAATAACCTACAAACAACCAACTAACAACCTACAAACATCCTACAAACAACCTACAAACCTCCAACAAACATCATACAAACAACCTACAAACAACCTACATACCTCCAACAAACATACCACAAACAACCTACACACATCCTACAAATAACCTTCAAACAACCTACAAACATCCAACAAACATCCTACAAACATCCAACAAACGAACAACGAACAAACAACCTACAGACAACCTAAAAAAAATTATACAAACATCCTACAAACAACCAACTAACAACCTACAAACCTCCAACAAACAACCTACAAACAACCAACTAACAACCTACAAACAACCTACAAACAACCAACAAACCTCCAACAAACATCCTACAAACAACCTACAAACATCCTACAAACATCCTAAAAACAACCTACAAACAACCTACAAACCTCCAACAAACATCCTACAAAAATCCTACAAACATCGTAAAAACAATCTACAAACAACCTACAAACATCCTACAAACCTCCAACAAACATCTGACAAACAACCTACAAACATCCAACAAACATCCTACAAACATCGTAAAAACAATCGACAAACAACCTACAAACATCCTACAAGCAACCAACAAAGAACCTACAAACATCCTATAAACAATCTACAAACAACCAACTAACAACCTACAAACAACCTACAAACCTCCAACAAACATCCTACAAACAACCTACAAACATCCTACAAACATCCGACAAACATCCTACAAACAACCTACAAACATCCAACAAACATCCTACAAACAACCTGAAAACATCCTACTATTAACCTACAAACAACCAACTAACAACCTACAAACAACCTACAAACATCCTACAAACAACCTACAAACCTCCAACAAACATCCTACAAACAACCTACAAACAACCTGCAAACCTCCAACAAACATACCACAAACAACCTACACACATCCTACAAATAACCTTCAAACAACATCCAAACATCCAACAAACATCCTACAAACATCCAACAAACAAACAACGAACAAACAACATACAGACAACCTAAAAAAAATTATACAAACATCCTACAAACATCCTACAAACAACCAACTAACAACCTACAAACCTCCAACAAACATCCTACGAACAACCTACAAACAACCAACTAACAACCTACAAACAACCTACAAAGCTCCAACGATCATCCTACAAACAACCTACAAACAACCAACAAACCTCCAACAAACATCCTACAAACAACCTACAAAAATCCTACAAACATCCTACAAACATCCTACAAACAACCGACAAACAATCGACAAACATCCTGCAAACAATCTACAAACATCCAACAAACATCCATCAAACATCCTACAAACAACCTACAAACAACCAATAAACATCCATCCAACATCCTACAAACAACCTACTTACAACAGACAAACATCCTACAAACAACCTACAATCAACCTACAAAAACCCAACAAACATCCTATTAACATCCAACAATCATCCTACAAACAACTTACAAACAACGAATAAACAACAAACAAACAACCTACAAACAACCAACAAACATCCAACAAACATCCTACAAACATCCTACAAACAACGACTAACCAACAAACAAACAAACATCCTACAATCAAACTACAAATAACAAATAAACAAACGTCCTACAATCAACCTACAAATTACAAATAAACAAACATCCTACAATCAACCTACAAATAACAAATTTAAACAAACAACAAACAACCTACAAACAACTTACAAACAACTTACAAACATCCATCAAACATCCTACAGACAACGAATAAACAACAAACAAACATCCTACAAACAACCTACAAACAACTTACAAACAACGACCAACCAACAAACAAACATCCTACAAACAATCTACAAACAACCAACTAACAACCTACAAACAACCTACAAATCTCCAACAAACATCCGACAACCAACCTACAAACATCCAACAAACATCCTACAAACATCGTTAAAACAATCTACAAACAACCTACAAACATCCTACAAACAACCGACAAAGAACCTACAAACATCCTATAAACAATCTACAAACAACCAACTAACAACCTACAAACAACCTACAAACCTCCAAAAAACATCCTACAAACAACCTACAAACATCCTACAAACATCCTACAAACATCCGACAAACATCCTACAAACAACCTACACACATCCAACAAACATCCTACAAACAACCTGAAAACATCCTACTAATAACCTACAAACAACCAACTAACAACTTACAAACATCCTACAAACAACCTACAAACCTCCAACAAACATCATACAAACAACCTACAAACAACCTACATACCTCCAACAAACATACCACAAACAACCTACACACATCCTACAAATAACCTTCAAACAACCTACAAACATCCAACAAACATCCTACAAACATCCAACAAACAAACAACGAACAAACAACCTACAGACAACCTTAAAAAAAATTATACAAACATCCTACAAACAACCAACTAACAACCTACAAACCTCCAACAAACAACCTACAAACAACCAACTAACAACCTACAAACAACCTACAAACAACCAACAAACCTCCAACAAACATCCTACAAACAACCTACAAACATCCTACAAACATCCTAAAAACAACCTACAAACAACCTACAAACCTCCAACAAACAACCTACAAATAACAAATAAACAAACATCCTACAATCAACCTACAAATAACAAATAAACAAACATCCTACAATCAACCTACAAATAACAAATAAACAAACATCCTACAATCAACCTACAAATAACAAATTAAAACAAACAACAAACAACCTACTAAAAACTTACAAACAACGACTAACCAACAAACAAACAAACATCCTACAATCAACCTACAAATAACAAATAAACAAATAACAAACAACCCACAAACATCGTAAAAACAATCTACAAACAACCTACAAACATCCTACAAACAACCAACAAAGAACCTACAAACACCCTACAAACAACCAACTAACAACCTACAAACAACCTACAAACCTCCAACAAACATTCGACAAACAACCTACAAACATCCAACAAACATCCTACAAACATCGTAAAAACAATCTACAAACAACCTACAAACATCCTACAAACAACCGACAAAGAACCTACAAACATCCTATAAACAATCTACAAACAACCAACTAACAACCTACAAACAACCAACTAACAACCTACAAACAACCTACAAACCTCCAACAAACATCCTACAAACAACCTACAAACATCCTACAAACAACCTACAAACCTCCAACAAACATACCACAAACAACCTACACACATACTACAAATAACCTTCAAACAAACTACAAACATCCAACAAACATCCTACAAACATCCAACAGACAAACAACGAACAAACAACCTGCAGACAACCTAAAAAAAATTATACAAACATCCTAAAACATCCTACAAACAACCAACTAACAACCTACAAACCTCCAACAAACATCCTACAAACAACCTACAAACAACCAACTAACAACCTACAAACAACCAAAAAGCTCCAACGATCATCCTACAAACAAACTACAAACAACCAAAAAACCTCCAACAAACATCCTACAAACAACCTACAAACATCCTACAAACATCCTAAAAACAACCTACAAACAACCAAAAAACCTCCAACAAACATCCTACAAACAACCTACAAACATCCTACAAACATCCTAAAAACAACCTACAAACAACCTACAAACCTCCAACAAACATCCTACAAAAATCCTACAAACATCCTACAAACATCCTACAAACAACCGACAAACAATCGACAAACATCCTGCAAACAATCTACAAACATCCAACAAACATCCATCAAACATCCTACAAACAACCTACAAACAACCAATAAACATCCATCCAACATCCTACAAACAACCTACAAACAACGAATAAACAACCAACAAACATCCTACAAACAACCTACAAACAACAACTAACCTACAAACAAACAAACATCATACAATCAACCTACAAATAACTAATAAACAAACATCCTACAATCAACCTAGAAATAACAAATAAACAAACAACAAACAACCTACAAACAACTTACAAACAACTTACAAACAACTTACAAACAACTTACAAACATCCATCAAACATCCCACAAACAACCTACAAACAACCAATAAACATCCATCCAACATCCTACAAACAACCTACAAACAACAGACAAACATCCTACAAACAACCTACAAAAACCCAACAAACATCCTATGAACATCCAAAAATCATCCTACAAACAACTTACAAACAACGAATAAACAACAAAACAAACAACCTACAAACAACCAACAAACATCCAACAAACATCCTACAAACATCCAACAAACATCCTACAAACATCCTACAAACATCCTACAAACAACGACTAACCAACAAACAAACAAACATCCTACAATCAACCTACAAATAACAAATAAACAAACATCCTACAATCAACCTACAAATAACAAATAAAAGTACATCCTACAATCAACGTACAAATAACAAATTAAAACAAACAACAAACAACCTACAAACAACTTACAAACAACTTACAAACATCCATCAAACATCCTACAGACAACGAATAAACAACAAACAAACATCCTACAAACAACCTACAAACAACTTACAAACAACGACTAACCAACAAACAAACAAACATCCTACAATCAAACTACAAATAACAAATAAACAAATAACAAACAACCCACAAACATCGTAAAAGCAATCTACAAACAACCTACAAACATCCTACAAACAACCAACAAAGAACCTACAAACATCCTACAAACAATCTTCAAACAACCAAATAACAACCTACAAACCTCCAACAAACATCCGACAAACAACCTACAAACATCCAACAAACATCCTACAAACATCGTAAAAACAATCTACAAACAACCTACAAACATCCTACAAACAACCAGCAAAGAACCTACAAACATCCTATAAACAACCTACAAACAACCTACAAACCTCCAACAAACATCCTACAAACAACCTACAAACATCCTACAAACATCCGACAAACATCCTACAAACAACCTACAAACATCCAACTAACAACCTACAAACAACGTACAAACATCCTACAAACAACCTACAAACCTCCAACAAACATCCTAGAAACAACCTACAAACAACCTACAAACCTCCAACAAACATACCACAAACAACCTACACACATCCTACAAATAACCTTCAAACAACCTACAAACCTCCAACGATCATCCTACAAACAACCTACAAACAACCAACAAACCTCCAACAAACATCCTACAAACAACCTACAAGCAACCAACTAACAACCTACAAACAACCTACAAACCTCCAACACTCATCCTACAAACAACCTACAAACTACCAACAAACCTCCAACAAACATCCTACAAACAACCTACAAACATCCTACAAACATCCTAAAAACAACCTTCAAAAAACCTACAAACCTCCAACAAACATCCTACAAACAACCTGCAAACCTCCTACAATCAACCTACAAATAACAAATTAAAACAAACAACAAACAACCCTCTAACAACTTACAAACAACGACTAACCAACAAACAAACAAACATCCTACAATCAACCTACAAATAACAAATAAACAAATAACAAACAACCCACAAACATCGTAAAAACAATCTACAAACAACCTACAAACATCCTACAAACAACCAACAAAGAACCTACAAACATCCTACCAACAATCTACAAACAACCAAATAACAACCTACAAACAACCTACAAATAACAAATAAACAAACAAACAACCTACAAACAACTTACAAAGAACTTACAAACATCCATCAAACATCCTACAGACAACGAATAAACAACAAACAAACATCCTACAAACATCTTACAAACAACCACTAACCAACAAACAAACAAACATCCTACAATCAACCTACAAATAACAAATAACAAACATCCTACAATCAACCTACAAATAACAAATAAACAAACGACAAACAACCTACAAACAACCTACAAACAACCTACAAACAACTTACAAACATCCATCAAACATCCTACAGACAACGAATAAACAACAAACAAACATCCTACAAACAACTTACATACAACGAATAAACAACAAACAAACATCCTACAAACAACCTACAAACAACCAACAAACATCCATCAAACATCCTACAAACAACGAATAAACAACAAACAAACATCCTACAAACAACCTACAAACAACCAACAAACATCCATCAAACATCCTACAAACAACGAATAAACTACAAACAAACATCCTACGAACAACCTATTTTTTTCACCTAATGAATTGGTTACCTTATTGAACGTTATTATTATGAATATTATTATGAATATTATAATGAATATTATTATTATTATTATTATTAGTAGTAGTAGTAGTAGTAGTATTACTAGTATTAGTATTATGAATATTATTATTATGAATATTATTAGTATTATGAATATTATTATTATTATTAGTATTATTATCAATATTATTAGTATTATTATTATTATCATTATTATTATTATTATGATTAATATTATTATTATCATTATTATTATTATTATTATTATTATTATTATTATTATTATTATTATTATTATCATTATTATTATTATTATTATTATCATTATTATCATTATTGTTATGTTATTATTATTATTGTTATTGTTATTATTATTATTATTATTATTATTATTATTATCATTATCATTATTATCATTATTATCATTATTATTATGGTTATTATTATTATCATTATTATTATTATGGTTATTATTATTATTATTATTATTACTATTATTATTATTATTATTATTATTATTATTATTATTATTATTATTATTATTATGGGGGGTCCTCGTTTTCTGCAGTTTTCCTTCCATGCACTGTGGATGCAACCAAACAGTAACGTGCGCTTCGCTATTCAATTACTCTGCCTGTCTGGCCTTGGTTCCCAGAGGACTGCTGGGTTGCGTGGGTGGAGTCTGGGTGGTGGTGGTGGTGGGAGGGGGGGTGTCTAGGCGGTGCTTGGCTCTGTACAGCTGCAGCACTGCACTAATCCTCCATGCTAATTGCACAGAATTTGCACAGATTTAGCCAATTAGCAAAAGCCAGGCGGAGTGGACATGTTAATTTGCTGATTTACACCAACAAAGACAAAAGATTAAACAGAGTGTGAGGAGCACTGATGACCTGGAAAGACCCTGAGGGTTGAAGATGCTCAGCAGCTCTTAGGCTCACACCAGAAAGGCTGCAGTGGAAGAAGTGCTCAATTAGATTCAAGATTCAAGAGGTTTATTCGTCACATACATGTCCATACTTATATACATATACATACTTTCATACATATACATACTTATATACATATACATACTTTTATACATATATGCAGTGAAATGTCAATGCAACGCACCCGGTGATTACACACAATATGTTCTAGACTGAACACAGTAGCTACCTAAGAAGATCTACTTGACAAACTAACTGATTCCTAAAACGTAATGCATTAAGTCGAATACTTTAGAATAAAATTAAATAAGAACTCAAAGGTAATGCAGGGTGGGGATACAAAATAGATAAAGGGAATAGGCTTATGTATATGGCATAGGCTATTATGTATATGCAAATATGTGCATTAAAGTGGCATGTGAATAAAGTGAGGTAGTGTGTGTAGAGATATACAGTACAGAATTCAACAGTACGGCACAGCAATACTGTAACACCGAACAGAACAGCAATACAGCGCAGTATGCAGTGTAATATGCAGTATGCACACAGTATGCAGCCGCTCAAGTTCTATGGATAAAAAGTCCCAAAGTTGTCCTTTCAGGGAAGTTTTTATATCCACGAGCGCATCGGTGCCGTAAGAGATAACTGCCGATGCTTTTTTGGCAGACATTGTTATAAAAAATGGAAAAAATACTAAAATGTGTGAAGTCGACACGGAGCGCCGGCCCAGGCGACCGCAAGGGGTGGCGCCACTATCGCCAAATCGAAATGACCATATTAACATTCCTACTCAACTAAAGGTATTGGAACCTAATGTACTTAAAGTATGAGAAGTTAAAGTAGTCGTCATATGTAGCAGCATGATATCACAGTGTTTAACCACCGCTCCAACATTGGCAGGACCCATTTGAACCCTCACCCCTGAAAGGAAGCGTCCCATGAAGGGGGTGCGCCAACGTTCAACATCCTCCAGATGGAGCACGTGGCTGAGCAGGGTTTGGAAGGCAGCGTGGGTGTGGTGAGACCAAGGGCGTCGCCAGGTATTCATAGAGGCCATTCCTTGGTCCATTCCTGCCCCTCCACAACACGAGAAGTTTTGCAGAGCTTGTGAAGATGGAGCTTGTGAAGGTGGAGCTCAACGGTGAAGTAGATGGAGGACACGGCTTCTTAACGGTAAAATAGTTTAAAACCTTCACG
>NC_137205.1:32664417-32666917 GCF_960531495.2 Zeus faber | reverse complement strand
CCATTATCGATACCAATTACAATTTTTGAATGAAACGCAGCATCAGTTGGTGCTGTCGCTCCTCTTTACATCAGCATTACCTCTAAAACTAGTTACGTTTTCTGAGTTTCCCTTGAAGGCAGCAACAGCTGATGTGATGACACGTGAGTCCTGGTGACACCGTTATTAATAAAAGGATCCACTTGTTGGATGAGAAGGTGTCTACTTCCTGTCAGGTCTCTGTCTACTTCCTGTCAGGTCTCTGTCTACTTCCTTTCAGGTCCCTGTCTACTTCCTGTCAGGTCCTTGTCTACTTCCTTTCAGGTCACTGTTTACTTCCTTTCAGGTCCCCGTCTAGTTCCTGTCAGGTCTCTGTCTACTTCCTTTCAGGTCCCTGTCTACTTCCTGTCAGGTCTCTGTCTACTTCCTGTCAGGTCCCTGTCTACTTCCTGTCAGGTCCTTGTCTACTTCCTTTCAGGTCACTGTTTACTTCCTTTCAGGTCCCCGTCTAGTTCCTGTCAGGTCTCTGTCTACTTCCTTTCAGGTCCCTGTCTACTTCCTTTCAGGTCCCTGTCTACTTCCTGTCAGGTCCCTGTCTACTTCCTGTCAGGTCCCTGTCTACTTCCTGTCAGGTCCCTGTCTACTTCCTGTCAGGTCCTTGTCTACTTCCTTTCAGGTCACTGTTTACTTCCTTTCAGGTCCCCGTCTAGTTCCTGTCAGGTCTCTGTCTACTTCCTTTCAGGTCCCTGTCTACTTCCTGTCAGGTCCCTGTCTACTTCCTGTCAGGTCTTTGTCTACTTCCTGTCAGGTCTCTGTCGACTTCCTGTCAGGTCCCTGTCTACTTCCTGTCAGGTCCCTGTCTACTTCCTGTCAGGTCCTTGTCTACTTCCTTTCAGGTCACTGTTTACTTCCTTTCAGGTCCCTGTCTAGTTCCTGTCAGGTCTCTGTCTGCTTCCTGTCAGATCACTGTCTACTTCCTGTCAGGTCTCTGTCTACTTCCTGTCAGGTCCCTGTCTACTTCCTGTCAGGTCTCTGTCTACTTCCTGTCAGATCCCCGTCTACTTCCTGTCAGGTCTCTGTCAACTTCTTGTCAGGTCTCTGTCTACTTCCTGTCAGGTCCCTGTCTACTTCCTGTCAGGTCCCTGTCTACTTCCTGTCAGGTCCCTGTCTACTTCCTGTTGTCCACAGAGTCCTGCCTCATGGTGTCTCTCTGGAAGGAAGCAATAATAATGAAGATCAATAATAGTAGTAATAAAATAATACTACTAATAATAAACAAAATAATAATAATAACATGGTTAATAAATAATTAAAATATGATAATAATAATAATAATTATTATTAGTATTGTTATTATTATTATTATTGTTATTGTTATTATTGTTATTATTATTGCTATTATTATTGTTATTATGATTGTTGTTATTATTATTATTATTATTATTATTATTATTATTATTGTTATTGTTATTATTATTATTATTATTGTTATTATTCTTGTTATTATTATTATTATTATTATTATTGTTATTATTACTGTTATTATTCTTGTTATTATTATTATTATTATTATTATTATTATTATTATTATTATTGTTATTATTATTATTGTTATTATTATTATTGTTATTATTCTTGTTATTATTATTGTTGTTATTATTGTTATTATTATTATTATTATTATTATTATTGTTATTGTTATTTTTATTATTATTATTATTATTATTATTATTGTTGTTATTGTTATTGTTATTATTATTATTGTTGTTATTATTGTTATTATTATTATTATTATTGTTGTTGTTGTTATTGTTATTGTTGTTATTATTATTATTATTATTGTTATTGTTATTGTTATTGTTATTATTATTGTTGTTATTATTATTATTAGTAGTAGTAGTAGTAGTATTGTTATTGTTGTTATTATTATTATTATTATTATTATTATTATTATTATGATCCTCCTATGACTCAGCCTTTCCTTACCTCACCCGCAGGTCGCTGTTCCGCAGGTGTGGTTGCAGATGCCCCCACCCCCCAACAGGCAGATAATTAGCGTGGTGGTGACGGGTGATGTGGGGGAGTCTGGGGGGGGGGGAGGGAAGGTGACTATCAGGATGATTCATCACCACGGTGCCCGGCGCTGCACGTCCTGCCAACACACCAACACCCAGCGCCTGGCAGCCCCCAGCGTGACCAGGCAAGGTGACACCACCGCTTCTTCTGTGGAGTCAGAGATGGAGCAGTGGTAGAGTAGTGCTCTAGTATATATAGAGTAGTTGTGGAGTAGTGGTATAGTTTCTATAGAGTAGTAGTAGAGTAGAGGAGTGGTATAGTACATATAGAGTAGTAGTAGAGTAGAGTAGTGGTATAGTATATATAGAGTAGTAGTAGAGTAGAGTAGTGGTATAGTATATATAGAGTAGTCGTAGAGTACAGTAGTGGTATAGTATATATAGAGTAGTAGTAGAGTAGAGTAGTGGTATAGTTTATATAGAGTAGTGGTAGAGTAGTGGTATAG
>NC_137205.1:32636917-32659417 GCF_960531495.2 Zeus faber | reverse complement strand
CTATTCATCATGTTTGGATCTATAACAACTGATCACTACTCCAAGAGGGAGAATCACCATGGTGAGACAAATAAACATATAAACAAACAACATTTACACAAAAACATGAACATTGGACGACAACATGAATTGAAAAATAATGAATTAGGTCCAGGAAAACTGGAACTACAACTGGTCACGTAGTTATGACAGCAAATGAGGGAGAAAAGGAGAGGAATGCAACTGTGTGTGTGTGTGTGTGTGTGTGTGTACATGACTTATCCTCATTGGTTCTGGTGTAGGAGGTTGGTATTATGTCGCGGCGCCTCCAAGCAGCGGAAGGGGCCCCGAAGCCCCGGGCCCCCAGAGAATCCAGAGGGACGTGGAGCAACCCCCACGCCCAGCCCCGAGGAGCATGACCCAGTCCCAGGGAGCACGAGGAGACCCCTCACCCCAGGGGCGCACACATACAACCAACCCCCGGGTGCAGGCACAAGACGCAGCCACCGGCACAGAACACGCGCCGCGGGCGCGAGGCACGGACCCCGGGCCCGGATCAAGAAGAAGAAGAAGAAGGTCAATTAGACCATGTTTTCCGTTCGGGGGCAGAAGCTTCATGTGTAGTCCACGTAGCCAGACAGTGTCATATCACCTGGTGCCTTTCCGGTCTTCAGGTGTTGGATGGCCTGTTCGATTTCTGGTGTTGTAAAATCGGTGGATAGGTTGGAATCGCATCCTGGGGCCCTGGACAGCTCATGTACTCTTGGTGTTGTTCTGGCAAAGTCCTTGTCTGCATTAGGGAAGCGGCCATTACTTAGCAGGAGCGACACGATGGAGTTTGCGGTGATGGGGTACTGTGCTTGGGTTGTTGACCTTCCGTTCAGCTTGTTCATGGTCTGCCACGCCCAGCGGCTGGAGTGTGTGAAGTCGATAGATTCTGCAGTTTCTGTCCATCGTTTCCTCCGTTTCTCGTTTAGCCTACAGAGTAGATCATCTGCTGCCTTGTTCCTGTCTACGCTGGTTTGAGCTTCTGCATGGGAGCGAAGCAAGTCTTTACATTCGTCATCTCAGCAGGGAATGTAGGCTTTGCATATACCGCGTGGGATGTTCTTATTGGCGGCCGCCAGCAGCACCTTGCAGTACGAGTCGTAGGCATCGTTCAGGTTGTTGCGGTACAGGTGTGGTAGGCCAGCAGCTGCCTTGTTCACTAGTGTAGTGAAGCCTGCCCAGTTTACTTTGCGAAAGTTCCACCTCTTGGCATCCCTCCCTTGCACTGGATGGACCAGGGATAGGATGGTGATGAGCGACAGTCGATGGTGTGACTGGGTAAACATGTCCAGAATGTGTCTAACATGGAGTGGCTGGTTGTTGTGCCATTTTGCAAATGCCAGATCTGGATTGATGGTGCTGTTCCATCGTGGAGAGTAGAAAGTGCGCAGCTCCTTTGGATCGTATAGGAGTGTCGCCTCAGCAGTAGATGCCCAGTCTACCAAGAAGTTACCATCAGCGTTGGAGCTACTGTAGCCCCATTCTGTATGATGGCAATTGAAGTCTCCAGTGTACACGGCAGGGGCTGGGACATCTGGCAGCGACGATGGGGTCAGTCTGCTTGGAGGTGGCTTGTAGATGTTGATGATGGTAGTGTCTTGCACTTTCGTTGTGATCCATTCAACCTCTGTGCTTTCTGAGGATTGTCCTATGGCTGACCAGGCCATATCATTGCGGACGAACGTAGCCATGCCATGGTGTTCATTGGCAATGTATCTGGTCAGGGTATACCCAGGGACCTTCAGGGTGTTCTTGTTTTCAGCATGGATCTCCTGCAGTAGAATTACCGTCACATTGTTTTTGCTGGCTATTTGTTAAAGGATATTGGTCGTGGCGATGGTGAGGCCTTCGACGTTGAGCTGAAGTAGCGCTGACACTAGCGCTGTGGTCTGCGGATATTGTGAAGACATTGGTTTTGCTTAGGAGCATGCAACCTTGCAACTACTCTTAGCTACTTGTAGGGGAGGCCACGTAGAGGCTGTCTTTCTTCTCCCCCAACTCCTGCCTGACATCACATAATCCCAGCGCAGTGGGAGGAAAAGCTTTTTCCATTGCAGATATTTTCCCAATATTTCTTGACACTAGAAAATCCACATTTTGAAACGTATGGACGCTGCAGATGACGACAGAAGCTGAGCAGCGTCGTCTTCTCTCTGTCGCTCAAGACATTTCAGTCGACACAACGTCGTCTGTCGTTTGGTAAATCTTCCTTCTCAAGTTAAACGGATCTTCCTCCACCTCCTTCTTCCACTTTCTCCTTCCACCTTCATCTTCTACCTCCTTCCACCTCCTTTCTCTCATTTTGCTACCAACATTTATAATATTACATTTGATGTTTTGCTTTTTTATGTTATTATATGTCATCTTGTGTCTAATAGATTCATGGTTGTAAGGACATGAATATTTCCAGTAGTTTCTGATATGCACAACATGTTACAACAGGAAGTGAAGATATCGTTTGTGATCCACCGCAGCAAAACAATGATTTTGAATCATAAACACAGTGTGTACACCGGTGTCTGCTATGAAACACTTCAAACCTGCAACCTTCAAAACCTGTATTGTTGCTCATTTCAAAAATGGCAACGAACAGCACTAAACAACGCCGATTGATGGTTTCCTTTAAAGCGAGAGTCCAGGTGAAGATCATTCCTCCATATTCCACGTGATGTGAAGTCACAATGTGAAAACCTTTTGATAGAATTCAACCTCAAGAAGAAGAATCTCCAATTATTACGCAACACACCACACTACAACACATGCACACACACACATGCACATGCTTTGGATGGTGGCTGGTGAAATGAGGCCTCTGCATTTAACCATCCTGGCTTATCGTTCCTCCGGGGGGGCAGCCAGGAGCAGGGGGCAGCGTTCGTCGAATTGAGGGGATGGTAGCTCAGGAGGTAGAGCTGGTGGTCTAGTGATCTAAAGGTTGCTGGTTCGATCCCAGGCTCCTCCTGCAAGCATGCTGTAGTGTCCTTGAGCAAGACAATTAACCCCTAATTGCTCCTGATGGCTGCGTCCGTCGGTGTTTGAACAATTGTAAGTCGCTTTGGATAAAAGCGTCTGCTAAATGACTAAATGTAATGTAATGTCGAAGCCCGGGGACCAGGTGACGAGTGTCCATCGCTGGTCAGACCATGATGGGTGCATGTTTTTGGGGGGGGTCCTTACTGACGTTAGGTGGAGGAAACCCCATGTGAGCACAGGGAGAACATGCAAACTCCACACAGAAAGGCCCCTATTTGGGAGATAACCGGGCGGGAATCGAACCCAGGTCCTTCTTGTTGTGAGGCAGCAGTGCAATGCACACACAAGGAGACATCATTGTGGAGGGGGCATGTACCAATGTATACCAGGGAAGAAGTCACACTGACGTCACTTTTGTAAACAAGACAAGGCTCCTTCGGCTTCTTTTGTCTGTGAAAACGTAATCTCCGTGTTGTTATGGATTATGAGAAGCAGGTGGCACTTAATTAATAATTCCACCTTTATAAAACATGTATATTCTTACTGTTAAATAAAAGCTTTTTTAAAAACAAAAGATGTTGAGTGTCGATGACCCTGTTCAACATTCCCTCAAAACACAAGAACAATGCTGAGATTCCCCACCCAATCAGCAGGGTGTCAAGACCCCATTCAGCAGGGTGCCAAGTGGCCATGCGGCTTTGTTGGTCCTCCAACCAGTTGCATTCTTGGAGCTGACTGAATGAACCCAAGTGTGGGGAAAACTTTGGAGGTGATTATCTCAGAAGCACAGTTTGCCACACCCTTGTCATTAGCTTTAAAACTATTTGCTTGATTTGCACAAGTGACACCTTGTTTTGAAGCACCTTATTTATTCACTTTTATTTTATGTGAAAAAGTCAAAAGCCGCCAAATGACCCTAAAGTCTGTGGTGGGTCACAATTACAAAAAAACAGGAAATGTGAGAGATATTGACATGATGAGATGATTGATATTGATATGTGACATGATATTTAGGATGCATAGGACAAATGTTCCCACGGAGATCAATAAAGACATTGTTGTTGCGCTGAACTGAGGCAAGAACTGATTATTTGATGAGGAGACGTAGAAAACAAAGCAGAGCAGCAGAGTGTTGAGCTGTGAAACACGTTCAGAATGTTGTCATAGCGAGAGTATTTTGGGGAGAAATAAGTGGGAAGTGTTCTGGCCTACATCACACTTCAGATCTCTAAATCAGCTTCTTAAGCTGCTGTCTCTCGGGTGGAGGTGGGTGGAGGTAGGTGCAGGCAGGTGGAGCAGCAGCTTGCCAACAGCCCCCAGCCTCTCGCCCCGTTTCAAATCACGGCCAACGTTATTCATTATCTGTTCACACGGCCGGGGCAGCGCCCCGTGAGCGTCTGCACCACGACGGGCCTTCCCGTGCCGATTTCTACACCTTCACCACCTTCCCCACTCTCCCCGCCCTCCTCACCCCCTGTCATCCTCAAATACATGTCCCATCCAGCCAATCAGGGCCCAGCGTGAGTCCATGTGACGCGTCGTAGCGCGGCAGGGCTGCGTTGTCAGCAGCAGCAGGTGCCGCTAAGCGGGGAAAACATGGCGGGAGGGCAACATGGTGGAGCCCCGTGATGCTGCACATAGGGACCACGGGTGGAGCCAGCATCCAGCAAGCACTCCAACACACACACACAGAAATAATACTAATTTACACCTTGAGCTCCAGATGACACAGGACGCTCGGTTTAGCGGAAAAGTTCTCGAAGGAGACAGGACGCTGAAAGACAAAGCCTCGCACTTCACTATGTCAGTTACGTAGTTCTGCCACTAGGGGGGTGGGTGCAGCAATTATAATAATAATAATGATAATAATAATAATAATAATAATAATAATAATCATAATAATAAAAATTGTACAAACACGTTTTTTTTTCCGACAAATTGCTTCATGGCTTCCCTTGACTATGATCCAGATTTTGTGTTGTCAGATGCACGTCTTTAATTTGATTATTATCTTTAAAAGGTATGAACTCGATTTGGGTGGAGGTAGAGAAGGGAAAGGTAGATTAGAGGTGGATAAGAGGTAGAGGTAGGCTAGAGTAGGGGTAAAGGGGTGGAGTAGAGATGAGGTAGAGGTAGAGTAGAGGTAGAGTAGTGGTGAGGTAGAGGTGGAGTAGAGGTAGAGTAGAGGCGGAGTAGGTGTAGGGGTGGAGTAGAGGTAGAGTAGAGGTGGAGTAGGGGTAGGGGTGGAGTAGAGATGAGGTAGAGGTAGAGGTGGAGTAGAGGTAGGGGTATAGGGGGAGTAGAGGTGGAGTAGAGGTGGAGTAGCAGACTCTTCTCTCCTCTCCGTCGATGCTGTAGGAGCAGTTGAGTGAATCCATCTCGTTCCAAAATAAGAGATTTGTTTGTTGAATTGATTGATTTTAAATGATGTCTTGATTTTAAATGATGTTCTTGATTTTAAATGATGTCCTTGATTTCATCTGATGTTCTTGATTTTAAATGATGTTCTTGATTTTAAATGATGTTCTTGATTTTAAATGATGTCCTTGATTTCATCTGATGTTCTTGATTTTAAATGATGTTCTTGATTTTAAATGATGTCCTTGATTTCATCTGATGTTCTTGATTTTAAATGATGTTCTTGATTTTAAATGATGTTCTTGATTTTAAATGATGTCCTTGATTTCATCTGATGTTCTTGATTTTAAATGATGTTCTTGATTTTAAATGATGTCCTTGATTTCATCTGATGTTCTTGATTTTAAATGATGTTCTTGATTTTAAATGATGTTCTTGATTTTAAATGATGTCCTTGATTTCATCTGATGTTCTTGATTTTAAATGATGTTCTTGATTTTAAATGATGTCCTTGATTTTAAATGATGTCCTTGATTTCATCTGGTTTCCTCGTCATCACATTCCTTTGCCAGTTGTGTTTGCTCCACTCATTCTTCCTGTTACGGTCAGAGACGTACTTTTCCTGGAATGGCACTGGACTTTAACTCTATTTCCAGAAGAGACAGAGTTGAGATGAGGTTTCTTTGCGTCTTGTGTGACGGTGCATGGGTGTAGCGTTGCTTCAGCTGCACAGAGCAAACATGAGGGCGCAGCGAGGGCGGGGCTGCTCCTCATCACAGCTTGTTGGTTCAGTTGGACGTGAGCCCTCTGCAAACAAAACCAAATGGCTGCTCTTGGCACTGGCTGAAGCACTGAGATTGGATAGAGAGATGGAGGAAGAGGAGGTGGAGGAGGGCGGCGGCGCCCAGAAAGAGTTTGGGAAAATTCAAGTTTTCATCAAGCAGACCAAACACAGTTAGACTGGGCGATGATTGACGACCGTGACGGAGGAAGACGGAGCGGTCGCTCTAAAACGAACAACACCTCCATCGATACGCCGCTTTCAGCTCCAGTGAAGGGCTGAAGATCCTCTCGCAGCCATCCATCCCATAACTCAAAGAGACGGACAGAGGAGTGTTTTATTAACCTGGACGGAGCTTCTTCCCCGTCTATATGAACCGGTCCATGTGGTCGATAAGGTGGTGCTCCCTCCGTCCTAATGGCTCTGTGAATGACACCGGCGCTCATAATGAAGATGAATGGATCCGTGTAAAACTCTTCATGTCTGATCACGTGCGTTATGGAAAACAGCTTCATTACCCGTCCTGGCCTGGTCCCGCCGGGCGTGTCGCTCCACCCGCCTCCTTCACAGGCAGGGTGGGCTTCACAAGGAAGACCCCGCTGGACTCCTGCCATTCACATACATCTCACTCCATTAGGCTTCCTTTATCTCCAGCTGCTAATTGGGAAAGTGTGGAGCGGCTGCCTCCGCCTCCGTGACGACTTCCATTACAACAGACGTCTTCCCTCCATCGCTGTGTGGTGGTGGGGCCCGCCACCCACTGACAACCCACAAACGGTTTTCTAGGTGTTGGTTGCCAAGCCTGACAAAAAAGTTGCTGAATGATTCCATCATTGATAATGAGGCTGTACTGTATATTTAAAATGCATATTTCAAATCACCTCTTTTACCATTTTTGAGTAAAAGAATTCGCCTGCAACACTTTCCTTGTCTGAAGTTTCTAAACACACATCCGCTCTTATTATTGTTTTTTTAGCCTATGAAAAGTGACAACAGGACAACCAGACCGTACAAGATGGATGACAATGGGCCACGTCTGGTTGCCTGCGGCAACTGGGAAACAGGGATTGTCAGGCCCTGGAACACTGAACCAAAGTCCAGAACAAATGAATTATTAACATTTTGAAGTGTTCGTACCACAATCTACTACTACTAGTACTATTTACTATGTCTATAAATAAATCAATGAGTATTAAATCTGCTATAAATACCTGAGCCCAAATTAAAGTAGTCCAGTGTGCTAAGGCAGAGCAGCAGGTTCTGTGTGGAGCTCGCAGGGTGGAGGGCGTGTCCCAGCAGCACTTGCTGAAGTAAACAACATAATCACATTAACAAATATGATTTTCCTGTGATGGAGCAGGGAGGCGCCGCTGGGCTGCAGACAGGCAGCACGGACGCTGGTGTGAAGCATCGATGTGACAAGCTGCCAGAGAAGCAGATTCCACTGAAACGACCTCCACCCGACGGAGTCACAGCTCCACCAGCCTCCTCGAGATGGAAGATTATTCCAATTAAACGCTTAAATTGGAAGAAGAAGAAAAAAGAAACAGAGAAGGAAACTTTTGTACGCCATAATTAGTTGTTTGTGGAGGATTTGGTATTTTTTGAATCCCACCAATTACCAGCAGCACCACCCTGAGGTGTGAGGTGATGGCTGCGGCGTCCTCGTTACGACTGGATTCACACTTTGTTTTTATCTAACATTTGCAGAGCGACAACACAAGCTGATTGAACGTACGGATACAGAGCGTATCGCTGGGATCCACCGTGCCGTGGCAATCCTGTTTGTCCACAATGACAGAAACACCACCTCCTGCAGCCCCACCCGCACCACATGGAGCCACGAGGGTTGGAATAAAGTTGAAATGAAGATTTCTAGATCCGATTCCAAACCCACTAGTCTGCTCTACTCCACCTCTCCATCTACTCCACCTCTCCCTCTACTCCACCTCTCCATCTACTCTACTCTACTGCTACTCCACCCCTCCCTCTACTCCACCTCTCCATCTACTCGACCTCCCTCGCGCTCCTTCTAACTCCCTCTACCTTTACTCTACCTCTACTCCACCTCTCCCTCTGCTCTACCTCTCCATCTACTCCACCTCTCCCTCTACTCTACTGCTACTCCACCCCACCCTCTACTCTACCTCTCCATCTACTCGGCCTCTCCCTTTACTCTACTCTACCACAACTCCACCTCTCCCTCTACTCCACCTCCCCCTCTACTTTACCTCTCCATCTACTCTACCTCCCTCGCTCTCCTTCTAACTCCCTCTACCTTTACTCCACCTCTACTCCACCTCTCCCTCTGCTCTACCTCTCCTCTGCCCCCGTCTTTGTCATCTGATTCCATGATGCCACGTCACCCGTCAGCAGCTCTGCAACCGAACCAACGGGAAAAAGAAACATTGCGCTCACAACATTCTGTGGCATTTGGGACCAAATTTGGAAAGAAAGATTGACCTGAAGGTTTGATCAGTACGACGTCACATGTCAGTGAAGTCAGAAGTGTTTGTGTTTGAAAGTTCTCTATGACCTTTCACTCAGTACTCAATGAAGGAAATTATTAATTTGAATTGGCATCGGTTTGGAAGTCAAGAAAACGAGGTTGAACTCCAAGCGCTGGTGTCCTCCTGCTGGCTGTGCTGCTGGAGTCTGCTACGGAAAAGCTGTTCCTTCATGATCTCAGATGAAGACCTTCCTTCCCTCAGGATGCTGGTTAAACTATTGTTTTTTCACTTTGAGGGTAAGGATTAACATCGTAAATCCTCAGGACGAACTTGTTCCCGAAGACCGTGGAGTCCTGTCCTTCCACAACAGCAAATTATTCAGCAAAAATAAAACCGAAAGTTTTGTGAGGATGGAATTGATGAGCAGGGGTTTGAGACGCAGGGACGTGGCCTTTCTGCCACGTTGTGGTTCCAGTCAAAGATTCAAATTTTTACGCTGTTTTCACACCGTCCAGAGGAGCTCTCCATCTGACCCAGCGCTTCGTCGAAAGGTGAATAATTACTTTGGTCCAAAGAATCTATTAACCTCTGGCTGTCGAGGGAAAAAAACGTAATCTCAAAAAGTACAACTTGCACAGATAGGGTTCATCTGACTACGTTCCACAGCCCTGTGGTTCATAAAAGATGAAGCACAGGGCTGTGGAACGTCGTCAGAATCCAAATCCAACTGCTCCTTCTTGGATCACACGTTCTTTAACTGTTTACGCTGCAAGAAACAGATCTTCAAGACCGACCAGACTGTTCCAAAAGCAAACGACATCCAACAAACCTTGTGAAGAAGATCTCGATGCTCCCAGTAGCCAGCAGAACAGATGAAGAACCTCCTCCTCACAAAGTCCCTTCAGGATTTACCAAAGGACTTGCAGTTCTGAGTTTGCTTTGTAAAAGAGTTAGCTCCACCGTGGATGTATGAAGTTGTCTGCATCAGCCTCCAATCCATGTGTAATCACTGTGCAACATACCTCACTCACTGAAGTCCAGATTAGTAACCACCTGAGGACCGGGAAGTAACAACCTGAGGACCGGGAAGTAACAACCTGAGGACCGGGAAGTAACAACCTGAGGACCGGGAAGAAAGAACCTGGGGACCAGGAGGTAACAACCGGAGGACCACGAAGTAACAACCTGGGGATCAGGAAGTAACAACCTGAGGACCGGGAAGTAACAACATGGGGATCAGGAAGTAACAACCTGAGGACCGGGAAGAAAGAACCCGAGGACCAGGAAGTGACAACCTGAGGCCCAGGAAGTAACAACCTGAGGACCAGGAAGTTACAACCTGTGGACTAATTCCCTCTATTCTTCTTCCACTTCCACCTCTTGACCTCTAGTCACCCTCGACTCGAGCTCTAAGGTACCTCTATCTACTCCACCTCTACCTCCACCTTCTCTACCTTTATTCAACCTCTACTTACTCAACCTCTGTTCTATAACTTTAGCTCTCTCCACTGTACTGTACCTCAACTCTACTTTCCTGTAACTCTACTCTACCTCTACTTTACTTCCACCTAACCTCTCTAAGATCAAGTTAATGATATTCCACGTCCCCGTTCACCAAAACAAAAGAACAGGAGAAGACGTAGAAAAAAAACGAGTTGGAGTGTCCTCCCAGCGCGACGCTTCCTGTCTGAGGTCAGTGCGTGGGCGGCGCCTGCTTCCTGCTGCAGCAGACCAGAGGAAAAGACTCCATGGAAAGGAAGCTCTCCGTCCAATCTGCCTCCAGCTCCTCCTTATTTGTCTGAATCAGTAATTATTAAAGAGAACTCGCTTGCCCTCATGGCAGCGCTTCACCTCCACCCGCGACTCCCCATGTTTGGATTCATTAACGCGACGGAACGGAGGAAACGGAGCATCAGGAGCCAAAGTGCAGCTCTGACGTCGAGGAACAGGAAGTGACGCCGCTCGGTGACAATATTACCATGATTTTTTTTTTAGAAGAAGAAGAATCTTTAATTATCACACAACACACCACACAACACACACACACACACACACACACACACACGCTTTGGGTGGTGCTGGTGAAATGCTTCCTCTGCATTTCTCCATCCTGGCATGTGCTTCCTCCGGGGGGGCAGCCGGGAGCAGGGGGCAGCATTCGTCGACGCCGGAGACCTGGTGACGAGTGTCCATCGCTGGTCAGACCATGATGGGTGCATGTTTTGGGTGGGGGTCCTTACTTACGGACCTTGTGAGTCATTGATGAGAACTTTGATGGCTCCAGTCTCTGATTCTGAGAAAACAGAAATAGAAATAGAAATAGAAATCCTGATTTAATAAAGGTGACATGGTAGGTAAGTAAAAGTCGAAAATCTCCAAAACGGAGTACACGTAAGTAAATACTGATAC
This sequence comes from Zeus faber, assembly GCF_960531495.2. Taxonomy (NCBI): domain Eukaryota; kingdom Metazoa; phylum Chordata; class Actinopteri; order Zeiformes; family Zeidae; genus Zeus; species Zeus faber. The sequence continues at coordinate 32,648,419 of NC_137205.1, read as the reverse complement.
TTAATCAATATACTTAAGTACAATTTTTAGGTACTTGTACTGACGAGGGGGAGACAGTTGCTCAGTGAATTTGGAGACGATCTCCAAGGAAACAAGTTGAAGACGAGGTTTGGAGCAGAAAGTGCAGCAGATAAACATGTTGAGTAAAAATATCAGAAGATAAAATGAGGAAGGTGTTTGATATGAGATGAGGGCAGACGCAGGGTGGAGCTGCTTCCTGCGATGGGTGGGGGCGTTGGAGCCTTAATGCAGCGCTGGAAAGGAGCAGCAGCAGAGCCATGTCGTGGCCGCAGAGCGCCGACCGATCTGGATCTAAATAAAACCGGTGTCTAGGTGGAGTGCACGTGGGTGGGGAACGGAGTGCACGTGGGGAGCGGAGTGCACGGCTGACCTCCAGCAGGATCACTCCATGAGGAGGAGGAGAACACCATCAGACGCAAACGCAAAGAAAGCTGGATCTGTGAAGCAGCCTGAGGGGAAGCTGTGGCCTCCAGGAGCCATGTCAGTTTTCCAGGGGCCACGCCCTGGAAAACTGACATGAAATAACGGAACTTTGCAAAATCAGAATTAAAAAGCTGCAGCAGAAGAAGATTCATTGTCCAAAGTGAGGACTTTGCTGAACGTTGTGATGAAAGATTCCACTAATTTTTGAGATTTGTAGTAATAATAATAATAATAATAATAATAATAATAATAATAATAATAATAATAATAATAAATATAATAATAAATATCATGATTATGATAATAATAAAAATAATGATAATAGAAGAAGAAGAACAATCTTTAATCGTCACACTACAACACATGCACACGCTTTGGATGGTGCTGGTGAAATGGTTCCTCTGCATTTCTCCATCCTGGCTTGTCCTTCCTCCGGGGGGGCAGCAGGAGCAGGGGGCAGCGTTGGTCGACGCCCGGGGACCAGGTGATAAGTGTCCATCGCTGGTCACACCATGATGGTGCATGTTTTGGGTGGGGGTCCTTACTGACGTGAGGTGGAGGAAACCCCATGTGAACACGGGGAGAACATGCAAACTCCACCCAGAAAGGCTCCTGTTTGGGAGATAACCCACCGGAGCACGGTGCCAACAGCGCCCCAGGCGGGAATCGAACCCAGGACCTTCTTGCTGTGAGGCAGCAGTGCATTGCAATAATAATATGATGATAATAATAATAATAATAATAATAATGATAATAATAATAATAATAATAATAATAATAATAATAATAATAATAATAATAATAATAAAAATAATAATAATAATAATGATAATGATGATAATGATAATGATAATGATGGTAATATAATGATAACGGTAATAATAATGACAATAATGATAATAAAGATAATAACAATAATAATAATAATAATAATAATAATAATAATAATAATGATAATGATGATGATTTTCAACAGTTAACAGGGCAGTGATGTGCCAGGGGATAATCCAATTGTGAAAAGTAGCATCTAACTGCACGGCGCTGACATTTGGCACCGGGCGTCGATGTGGACGCGGCCCTCGCTGCCAGACGGACGCAATGTGCTCCTCAGCTTGGTGGAGGGAAGCCAGGGGAACGTGCACGGACGCTCTGCGGGGAAATCAAACGCCGAGCGCCCACACGTTTCAATTAGCGGCGAAGTGTTTGAGACATCGAAGAGCCGGGCGCGATGAAAATCAATACGGCGATCGATGGATGTGGGAGGTCGCCGCTGAACACTTATCAATTTCACATAAATGTCACGCTGCTCGTTCTGCGATTCAAGGGGATATTTTAGGAGCCGCTCTGTCGTTCGCTAATTATTATTGTTGTGTCACAGAGGGGGCGGCGAGCGGCGCTCTGATTTGAGTCGTTAAGCTGAACATGTCAACAAACAGCCGTTCGGTGGATCTGCATTCTGCATGTGCTCCTCTGCTTCTTGTTTCCGCTGCTGGTGGCGGGGTCTGCCACACACAGGAGCAACATGCAAACTCCACACAGAAAGGCTCCTATTTGGGAGATAACCCACCGGAGCACGGTGCCAACAGCGCCCCAGCCGGGAATCTAACCCAGGATCTTCTTCTGCTTCTTCTGCTGTGAGGCAGCAGTGCAATGGACTGCTGCCTCACATCAACTTAAGTTGATGTTATTGTCTTCAATACACGGCGCAGCAGCTGATTTCCGATGATTTAGCAAATAATTCCATGAACTTTCCTAATCTCTGATTGAAGCTGAGCAGCGCTGAAACAAAGCCTCCTCCGTCCCACACAGACATCCTCATCCAACGCTCAACTTCCTGTGCTTTTTGAAGAGGGTTACCAAACAGAACCCGTTGTGTCTGTGCATGATGACATCCCATAAATCAATGTTTTCAAACTCTATTTGGTTTCTTGGAAACTTGTATGTGAACCAAAGCCCCTCAACAAAGCTTGGGAAAAGACAACAAGCGTTTTAAAAGTAACAGCACCGTACATTAGTACATCCCCAAATACAGTTGATGTTTGAAGTCATTTCTCCACAATGTAAAAAGCTGCTGCATTGTGTGTGTGTGTGTGTGTGTGTGTGTGTGTGTGTGTGTGTGTGTGTGTGTGTGTGTGTGTGTGTGTGCAGTCAGCCCTGTCGGAGCGCCCTCTGTTGGTCGTGGCTAATGGGGCGTGGGCAGGACGGGGCCCGGGGCCTCGGGCTCGGTGCCATCAGCGTCACTCTTCATGCAGAGCGCTGAAGGGCCCCTGAGCTGGAGCGGAGCCAGATCCTGTCTCTGCTCATTAAGCAATTTGCAAAATGCAAAACAATCTCCCTGCAAAGCAAAGAGCTTTCAAAGCTTCATGTGTTTGTTTGTTCAACAGGGAGGAGCAGCTTTCATCCCATTCAAACACAAACCACATCATCATGATTCACTGATGTCATCATGTCCTGATGTCATCATTGAAAACCATGAGCAGCCCCCGTCACCAATTTGCCAATTTATTTTAGATGGATATTATGGATTGATGGATGGATGATGGATGGATGATGGATGGATGGATGGATGATGGATGTATGATGTATGATGGATGGATGATGGATGGGTGATGGATGGATGATGGATGTATGATGGATGATGGATGGATGGATGGATGATGGATGTATGATGTATGATGGATGGATGATGGATGGGTGATGGATGGATGATGGATGTATGATGGATGATGGATGGATGGTGGATGGATGATGGATGGATGGTGGATGGATGATGGATGGATGATGGATGGTGGATGATGGATGGATGGATAATGGATGGATGATGGATGGACGGATGATGGACGGATGATGGATGTATGATGTATGATGGATGGATGATGGATGGGTGATGGATGATGGATGGGTGATGGATGGATGGTGGATGGATGATCGATGGATGATCGATGGATGATCGATGGATGATCGATGGATGATCGATGATGGGCGGATGATGGATGGATGGACGATGGATGGATGGTGGATGGATGATGGATGATGGATGGATGATGGATGGTGGATGATGGATTGGTGATGGACGGATGATGGGTGATGGAGGGATGATGGACGATGGATAGATGGTGGATGGATGATGGATGGATGATGGGCGGATGATGGATGATGGGCGGATGATGGATGGATGATGGATGGATGGAAACTACACCACACTACACTTCACTACACTACACTACAACACACTACACTACACCACACTACACTTCACTACACCACACTACACTACACCATACCACACTACATCATACCACACTACACTACACCACACCACACTACACTTCACTACACCACACTACACTACACCACACTACACTACACCACACCACACTACACTACACCACACTACACTACACCACACTACACTACACCACACTACACTACACCATACCACACTACACTACACCACACTACACTACACCATTCCACACTACATCATACCACACTACACTACACCACACCACACTACACTACACCACACCACACTACACTACACCACACTACACTACACCACACTACACTACACCACACCACACTACACTACACCACACTACACTACACCACACTACACTACACCACACCACACTACACTACACTACACCACACTACACTACACTACACCACACTACACTACACCACACTACACTACACCACACTACACCACACCACACTACACTACACCACACTACACTACACCACACTACACTACACCACACTACACTACACCATACCACACTACACCATACCACACCACACTACACCATACCACACTACACTACACCACACCACACTACACTACACCACACCACACTACACTACACCACACCACACTACACTACACCACACCACACCACAGCCAGGAGCAGTGGGCAGCATACGTGGACGCGCCCGGGGACCTGGTGACGAGTGTCCATCGCTGGTCAGACCATGATGTGTGCATGTTTTGGGTGGGGGTCCTTACTGATGTAAGGTGGAGGAAACCCCATGTGAGCACGGGGAGAACATGCAAACTCCACACGGAAAGGCTCCTATTTGGGAGATAACCCACCGGAGCACGGTGCCAACAGCGCGCCAGGCAGGAATCAAACCCAGGACCTTCTTGTATATATATATATTTTTTTTATAAGAGTCGAATATAAAACAATAAAAAAAAATAAAAAATAAAAAAGAGTAAGAGTCAGTATCATAAATACAGGCAAGAGGTCCCAGTGTATGTACATCAAATGAAAATAATAAAAATAATCCTAAAACAGGAACTAAAATAACTGGAGCGTTGTAGCAGATCCAACAGAAACAGATCAGTTTGCTGCACAAGACATGGATGTAAATATAAATATATAAATAAAAAGTGAAGTGCATGTACATCATATCACGTAACAGTCAGCAGCCTGGGTGGCTGTCGTCCTTTATGACTTTCCTGAGGCATCGTGCGGTAGAGGCCTTGCTCGGAGGGGAGGCGGCGGCCGATGATGCGCTCCGCCGCCTTCACCGCCCTCTGGAGCGCCTGGTGATGCGGTAAGAATGCCCTTGATGGTGCATCGGTAGAAGCGGTGAGAGTCCGGAAGGACTTGCCAAACTTGTTGAGTCTCTTCAGGAAGAATCGTGGCTTTTGGGCAGTTTTTATTGGCTGGAGCAGGAGAGGTCATCGCTGATGGATGAACCCGGGGAACTTGAAGCGGGAGACTCCTCCACTTCAGCTCCGTCGATGTGGAGAGAGTGGTTTCCTGTCGTGCACCATCATCTCTTTAGTCTTGCAGACGTTGAGAGGGAGGTCGTTACCCTGGCAACATGTTGCCAAGACGCTGAGCTCCTCTCTGGAGGAGGACTCATCGTTGTTGGAGAGGAGAGCCAGGATGGTGGTGTCGTCCCCAAACTTCAGGATGGTGTCGGTGCCGCGCGTGGCCACGCAGTCCTGTGTGAAGAGGAAGGGAGTGATACGCAGGGGCCCCGCAGGGCTCCACTCCTCACCACCTGGAGTCTGCCCGTCAGGAGGTCCAGGTGAGGCCCCAGGGGGAGGAGCTCAGAGCCAGGATCCTGATACAATGCAAGAGATAGAAAGATGACAAGTCATAAAGAGATAAATGACAACGTCCAACCTGATTGCTGGAGGTCAAAGGGCGTGGCCACTATGAACATTAACATTTACATTTACATTTAGTCCTCCTCTTCCTCCTCCTCTTCCTCCTCCTCCTCCTCCTCTTCCTCCTCCTCCTCCTTCTCTTCCTCTTCCTCCTCCTCTTCCTCCTCCTTCTCTTCCTCTTCCTCCTCCTCCTCCTTCTCTTCCACTTCCTCCTCCTCCTCCTTCTCTTCCGCTTCCTCCTCCTTCTCTTCCTCCTCCTCCTCCTCCACTTCATCCTCCTCTTCCTCCTCCTTCTCTTCCTCTTCCTCCTCCTCCTCCTTCTCTTCCACTTCCTCCTCCTCCTAATCCTCCTTCTCTTCCTCTTCCTCCTCCTCCTGCTCTTCCTCCTCCTCCTCCTTCTCTTCCGCTTCCTCCTCCTCTTCCTCGTCCTTCTCTTCCTCCTCCTCCTCCTCTTCCTCTTCCTCCTCCTCATCCTCCTCCTGCTCTTCCTCCTCCTCCTCCTCCTCCTGCTCTTCCTCCTCCTCCTCCTTCTCTTCCTCTTCCTCCTCCTCCTCCTGCTCTTCCTCCTCCTCCTCCTTCTCTTCCTCTTCCTCCTCCTCCTCCTTCTCTTCCGCTTCCTCCTCCTTCTCTTCCTCCTCCTCCTCCTCCACTTCCTCCTGCTCTTCCTCTTCCTCCTCCTCCTCCTCCTCCTCCTCCTCCTGCTCTTCCTCCTCCTCCTCCTCCTCCTTCTCTTCCTCTTCCTCCTCCTCTTCAGTTCCATGTGTCCAGAGATAAACCAACGTGACATCACTGCTCCACCTGTGACAGCTCAACATGGCCGCCCCACGTCCCTCCTCCACCTTTTCTCCCTCTGTCTTCCCTCCCTCCACCTAATACATTAATGTTTGCTCAAGGGCACCTTGGCAGTGGATCGCTGCTTTTCTCTCCATCTCTGTTTCCTGGCACCTCCACCTTTCTTACCCCACTCTCTCTCTCTCTCCCTCCATCTCTCTGCCCATCCCTCCGTCCTTCTCTCTATCTAACAGGCCCAGCATCTCCCTGTCTCCACCTTCCTACAATGCAACACCTTCCACAACCTGCCCACACCCCTTCCTCCACCCAGAGAGTGAGAATCAAACAGACACAGTAATTGGGGATTAAAGGAAGATGGATGTGGAGTGGGAGGGAGGGAGAGAGGGAGGGAGAGAGGGAGGGAGAGAGGGAGGGAGAGAGGGAGGGAGAGAGGGAGGGAGGGAGGGAGAGAGGGGTGCCTCGCTCACCCAAACCTAATCTGGGCCTAATGACTTTAAACATCTTGCCACAGAAGAAGAAGAAGAAGAAGAAGAAGAAGAAGAAGAAGAAGAAGAAGAAGAAGAAGAAGAAGAAGAAGAAGATCATTATTATTATTATTATTATTATTATTATTATTATTATTATTATGTATTTTTTCTATTATTATATACATTTATTATTAATTATTATTATTATTATTATATATTTATTATTATTGCTTTTATTATTATTTTTATTTTTTTATTATATATTTTTTTCTATTATTATTATATATTTATTATTATTATTTTTATTTTATTTTTTTAATATGTTTTCTATTATTATTATATATGTATTATTATTATTTTTATTATTATTATTTTATATATATATGTTTTCTATTATTATATATTTATTATTATTATTATTTTATTTTTTTTATATATATGTATATGTATGTTTTCTATTATTATTATATATTTATTATTATTATTATTTTAATTTTTTTATATATATGTATATGTATGTTTTCTATTATTATTATATATTTATTATTATTATTTTTATTTGAATTATTATGCTGGTGATGGTGAGAACAGATCAATAACTGATCGATACAGAATTGAAGGTCAGAGGTCACAGTGAGGTCGATGAACAAATGTCAACACCCTCTCTCTACCTCCACCTCTACTCCACCTCTCTCTTCATCAGCCTCTACTCCACCTCTCTCTAGCTCCACCTCTACCTCCCTCCCTCTACTACACCTCTATCCACCTCTCTCTACATCAGCCTCTACTCCACCTCTCTCTACCTCCACCTCTACTCTATCTCCTTTTATTCTACTCCCCTTCTACTCTACTCCACCTGAACTCTATCTTTACTCCACCTCTACTCTAGTTCTACTCTGAATGGAACAGATGTTCCACTCGTCCCCGGCGGGTTGACCCTGGAAGGCTTGTCCCTTGAAATCACATCTCCACCCGCACCCCACCCTCCGCCCCCGCACAGACCAGGGAGATGCCTCCACACACTGAGCCTGTGGAAACGCTCGGGCACCGTGGAAGAGCATTATGGGATGGATCCAGTGAGGAGGTACTTTGGTGTGCCTCAACTCATTTATTATACATTGTAAGCAGTACTTTATCAAGTATTATGGGATGGCATCAAGTGCTTTGACTGTTACTTTCAATACATTTATTCTTCTTTACTTTTATATTATTTACACTTTGACATCATTTACTACATCACTGCTTCCTCCTCCTTCACCTGGACAACAAAGTATCCATCCATCCCTCCATCTCTCAATCCATCCCTCCATCATCCCTCTGTCCCTCCCTCCTTCCCTCCATCCCTCAGTCCATCCACCCCTCTGTCCTTCCCTCCCTCCATCCCTCCATCATCCTTCTCTCCATCCCTCCATCATCCCTCTGTCCCTCCCTCCTTCCCTCCATCCATCTCCAGCTCTCGTCCTTAATCAGAAATACAGTTTCCAGCCCAGACAAACAACTTGTGCTTCGTGGAAAAACAAAGAAAAGAAAAATAAATCTCACTCTAGTCATGTTGTTTCTGCAGCCTCCTGTGGAGCCAGGCAGCTCTCTACCTCCCTCCCTCCCTCCCTCCCTCTCTCCCTCTCTACCTCCCTCTCTCCCTCCCTCCCTCCCTCTTTCTCTCCCTCCCTCTCTCCCTCCCTCCCTCCCTCCCTCTCCCCCATCGATCTCCGTATTGAAACAGCCTCATTTACACTCTGCTTCTCCTCCTTGACACTTTTTTCCTGTGCAGTCTCCTTCTCTCGCTGACAGCCGCTGCACATCCTGCCAGTTTGTTGTTTTCCTCCTAATCCTTCTCCACCTTCTCTCTCTCCTTCTCTCTCTCCTTCTCTCTCTCCCTCTCTCTCTCCTTCTCCACCGTCTCTCTCTCCTTCTCTCTCTCCTTCTCTCTCTCCTTCTCCACCTTCTCTCTCTCCTTCTCCACCTTCTCTCTCTCCTTCTCTCTCTCCTTCTCCACCTTCTCTCTCTCCTTCTCTCTCTCCTTCTCCACCTTCTCTCTCTTCTTTCTCCTTCACAGACAAAACATAAGGATTTCTGCTGGTGAGACGCCGTCCAAAAAAGTCCGCCAGCCGCAAACACTGTTCCATTTTACAACAATATATATATATATATATATATATATATATATACACATATACACGTATATATATACACGTATATATATAAATGTACATATATATATAAATGTATATGATAAATGATATATAGATGATCCTGATTATAATTATTATTTCAGTAATTAACAGTGAAGTGAGAACAACCCTATTCTTTCCCTGAATTGGCAGCCCCCACCCTCCGGAGCTCTCTCCCTCTCGTGATGCGTAACGCCTCCACCCTGGACACTTTCAAGACACCCCTCAACACCACCTTTTCACCGTGGCCTTACCCCATCAGTTAGTGGTAGTTAGTTTAGCTTTCCCTTTGTTTTGATTCTTCCTGCATCTCTCTCCCTTCGTCTGTTTCCCTTCTCCCCCCCTTGCCCCTCTCCTGTAAAGCGACCTTGGGTTTTTAGAAAGGTGCTATATCTATTTAAGTTATTATTATTATAATTATTATTATTATTTATTATGAATTTATCAAGTAAAAGTTTCGTCAGACATATTGGGGCTGTCGGACAGTCTCCTCCTCCTCCCTCTCCCTGAGGTTCTTCTTCTTGTCGTGTCCACAAAACAGTCAGTTACAGGGCTTGGCTAGATGTGGTTCAGCCACAGCTGAACACATTGCTGTCCCTTCTCATTAAACTCTGCTAAGTCCGATGCTGTGCAGGGCTGTTCCAGCAGCGGACATATCAGGAGGTGCTCCATGGTCTGTGGTCCAGTGCCACAGTCACACACACAGCATCCCCGTCATTCAGGTATCCCCATTTGGCAAGAGTGGCTTTTGCACGTCCAACACCAGATCTTCACCAGAGATCACCAGATCTCGCCTTTAGCTCCATTGTTGTTTCTGGTGGGAGGTTGTCAAGTCTTTCTTCCCACCGAGTGACTCTTTCACTGCTTGCGCTCGGTGTTCTGAGAGGTGGGACGCTCTTCAGGAAACTTTTCCTGGATTTAAGGCGGCTTTTGGCTGGCACATGGCCGAAGAGAAGGATGTCTTTGATCATTGGACTGTTGTTGCCGCTCTTTCTTGCTTGCTGCATTTCGTTGTATCTCTGGTGGGGCTATGCCTGCCAGGATGTATACCCGGTCTGTAGGTGTTGGTTTCAGGCAGCCAGTGATAAGGCGGCAGCTAGCATTGAGGGTGGGGTGGGGTCCAACTTCTTGGCATGGGCAGCTCGCTCCCATACTGGGCAGTCATACTCAGCAGCTGAGTAGCAGAGAGCCAGTGCATTACATTACATTGCGAAGTGGGTGCTCCTTTCTTGGCCCCTCCCTGAGGTTACTAGTGGGGTTTGAAACCTCTGCTCTGCTCTGTTATCTCGTCTTCATCCCCAAAAGAACTGAACAAAAGCAGATGTGAAGATGACCAAATGACGCTGTTTTGTTATTTCAGCTAAGACCTGGTCATCAGACCGCCCCTCACTCCCTCTATATATCACACATACGCCGCACTATTTCCTTTGTACCCTGCCTCCCCCTGAGAACCTGGTCCCAAGGACACAGTCTTGAGGAGAAACACCATCATGATTTCCAAAGTCTGAATTCACGTGAATCCCTGTCAAATCAGTCAGTAATTGAAGTAACTTATTTTTACAGATGTTTCTATGAAAAATTATCTTTCACAGCTGTGTAATGCAAGATAACAAAGTTACAAGACCCCAATTACCCCAGTAACCCCCAGATTGCAGTTTCTGTTTGTGTTGTGTAGTCATACTAAGGATGATAACTTTGTGCCATTTATTAGTAGTGTTAGAAAATATTGTATGTTCCTGATAGAATGGTTTTGAAACCACTAATGGATCAGCATCGTGATTCTGTCGTTATGTGACTTTTTAATGTAGATTAGTCAGATAAATATAAGCAGCCGTTTGAAAAGAGGAGACGCTTCCTCTGGCCATTGTTCAAACAGAGCACGTCAACCATCTCTGCCTGAGCCTGGCCCTCACCTTTGAGCTCAAGGGAACACTTTATGGTATTGAAAGATTTTCATGTCCTTTCTTTAAGTTTTTGTTTTCGCTAAATGTTTGCGCAGGATTTAAATTTTACTGAACAATTCTGCTCCAGTGACCCAACTGAACAATTGTTTTTTTCTCTTTTTTGGTTCCTTTTTATATCACTGAACCTTGTGGTTTTTGTAATGTTCCGTCGCCCCCCTTTGGTGCAACACCTCAATTCTCGCTGAGTGCAGTTCATGCAGCCAGATTATTTGATCTGACATTCAGCCACCACCTCAGAGGAACCCAACCCGCGGCCCCCGGCCCTGGAAGTGAGGCGGCCACACCTCGCAGCAGGCCGCGGTCAGGACCCATCTGCTGGGTTAACTATCCCGGTCCGCCTGGGCCACAACCGACAGCTGGACTCCCACATGGCATCCCCCAAATTCCTGGCGGTTGAGTGAGCTGCCGCAGCGCACACAACACCATCTAGAAACTTTGGGAAAATCAGTTGAAACTTTCCACCTCTGACTCTACAAGACGCAAGGCAGTGGCTTCAGCCCTGCTTCATGATACCAGTTGATTCAGTGCTTTACATT
>NC_137205.1:32606917-32631917 GCF_960531495.2 Zeus faber | reverse complement strand
TCCAGACTCTTCATCAGTCTGTGAAAGTTAAAATCAATCAAGACTCTGGCCCTGACCAACGCTACAAACACTCTTCCTAAAACACTCTCCTTTCCCCTCAGTTTGTTCCTCCTCGTGAGGTAGATGGCCATCTTCGCTTCCCCTACTAGAAAATTAAGCAGTCGCCATTTCTCTGCGTTGGCCCTGTAGTATCCAACCCCAAAAATAAAACCGTTTCTGGACGCTCCTCCTTAAAGAGCTTAAAACTTTCCTTTAAAAGACTAAAAAGCTCTAAAAGTCTGTCACACTCTGCAAAACAGTGAAACACGGACTCTGGCAGTTTGCAGAATGGACATTCATTTGCGACCGTGGGATTAAAAACAGAAACAAAACTATTGACAGCTATGGCTCCATGTAGGACCCTCCATTGGAGGTCCCCCGTCCTTTTCTAGGAGGGAGCTTTGTAAAAACTCCTCCAACACGGCTCCTCCTGTCCCCCCCTCTGGAGCCGTCCCCTCCAGACAGTGTCCTGCCGCCCCTCCAGTCCCTTCCTATTTAAAACAACCACACACTCTTTGTAAAAAGCCTTCCCGCTGGCTGCGTGCAGGTCCAGTTCTGCATAACGTGTCCTGTGCAGCAGCTTCCCGGAGGACCCCTCCAGGTTGGGGGTCAGAGTCATCTCCGGGAAGGGATCCTCCGGGTTCGGCTCCTCCGCGCCTTCGCCGTACTCCTTCAGCAGGGCCAGCTCCTCCTCCGTGAGCGTCTCCCTCCACCTCTTGAGCACCAGGTGTACGATCCTGGTGGACCTCACCCCCAGCCGCTCCACCATGGCCTCGCCGTCCTGCAGGTCGCTCCCCGCCGCCGCCACCACCTGCCTCAGGGTCAGGACCCCCGCCTCCCTCAGGATGCTCCTCAGTCCTGGAGTGGCCCCGTCCTGCACATCCAGCCTGGCTCCTCCGATCACCGGCTCCTCCAGGAGCCAGTGGAGGGAATCTGCGGCCTCCCTTTTCCTGTTCTTAAATAACCCCCATGCTTTAAAAAGCTCCTGATAAAAACGGGGTAAGCCCGCCTTGTTTAGAAGACTCGTGTCCATTAAAAACAACGAGCGGTCAAGTCCCATCCTCCCAGTCCTCTTTAAGACCAAGCCCGCCACGTCCTTCCAAACGTTAAAGTACCCCGTTAACAACTTCTGCACAAACTGTAACCTAAAAGTTGCCACTCTGCTTTTGATGTCCACCACACTGTGCCCCCCTGCCTCTTTAGGCAGAAAGACCCTTTCCTTCCTGACCCAGTGGAAATTCCGCCCCCAAAAGAAGTCTATCAGCTCGGCCTGTATCTTCCTAACTAGCAGGTCTGGTGGTTGGACGCAGGCCACTCTGTGCCACAGCTGTGAGGCCACCAGGTTGTTAATAATGAGCGTCCTGCCCCTATAGGACAGCTGTGGCAGTGCCCACCTCCATTTTCTTAGCTTGCCCTGTATCTTTCCTAACAGTCCTTCCCAATTCTTCCCCACCATGCTTTCACTCCCTAAAAACACTCCCAGATACTTAAACCCATCCCTTCGCCACCGTAAGCCTCCTGGCAGTTTTAAAAGTCCCCCCCTCCATCCGCCCACAGCCAGCGCTTCGCTTTTTCCCCAGTTGACTTTCGCTGCTGATAGCAGCCCAAAGTCCCTGACGATCCCCTCCAGTTTGCTGATTTCGTCCTGTTTCTTTATTAAGACAATGACGTCGTCCGCATAGGCTGATAAAATGTGGCTTCTCTCGAGACCGTTTAGAAACACACCCTCGATGTTCGTCCTTAATTGACACAGCAATGGTTCTATGGCCAGAGAGTACAACATCCCTGAGAGGGAGCAGCCCTGTCTCACCCCTCTACGCACTTTAAAAGGGCCGCTCAGCCCTCCATTAATCTTCAGTATACTCTCGATGTCCTGGTACAAAACCTGGATCATGGCTATCAGACCAGGGCTGAGGCCAAAAGCCTCCAGAGTTTTCCAGAGGTAAGGGTGCTCAACCCGGTCAAACGCCTTTTCCTGGTCTAGCGAAATGAGCCCAGTTTCAATGCCCAGAGAACTAGAGACGTCCAAAATATCCCGAATTAAGGACACATTGTCCAGAATGGACCTGCCAGGCACACAGTACGTTTGGTCCTGATGGACTACCAGGTCCATCACCTCCCTCAGCCTGTTGGCCAGCGCCCTCGACAGGATTTTATAGTCCGTGCACAGAAGGGACACAGGACGCCAGTTCTTGATCTCCTGCAGGTCTCCTTTCTTGGGTAGGAGAGTGATGACTGCCCTCCTGCAGCTGACTGGCAATAACTTATCTTTAAAAACTTCATTGAAAACCATTAAAAGGTCCCCCCGTAACTCCTCCCAGAACTCTTTGTAAAACTCCGCAGGAATCCCGTCGATGCCGGGGGCCTTACCCCCCTTCATGCTCTGCAGGGCCGTGGAAAGATCCTGCAGGGTCAGAGGTTCCCCCAGCACCGCACTGACATCTTCCGGGACCCTGGGCAAATTCCCGCAAAAGGAGTAAAACAGTTCTTTTTGCTCCTCGTACTCACTTCTGTACAGCTCCGTGTAAAAGTCCACGGCTCTCGTCCGGATCTCCTCCGGCCTCCTGAGCTCCTGTCCCGTGTCTGTTCTCAGGGCGTGGATAAACCTGCTCTGCCCGTTGCTCTTCTCCAGGCTAAAAAAGAAACTAGATGGTGCGTCCATCAGTGCTGCGCTCTGGAAGCGAGAGCGGACCAGCGCCCCCTGCGCCTTGGTGCCTAGTAGGTCTGCAAGAGCAGCTCTTTTAGACTTGAGGTCCTTAATATGATCTCGATTCCCAGTGGGTTCCACTACACCCTGTAACTCCACAATGTCAGTCTCCAGATCCCTCATAGATCTGGTGATGTCCCGTGTGACATTGAGAGTATACTGCCGACAGAGCTGCTCTATCTCCCTCTTCCCATAGTCCCACCACAGTCTCAAGGAACTAAAATCCTGCTTTCTGTTTCTAAAACCTTCCCAAAAAAACCTAAAAGCATCCTTAAAGTTGGAGTCACATAGTAGGGTGGTGTTAAAATGCCAATATGCGCTTTTGGGCTTTACATTGGCGATAAAAACACGGCAAACAACCAGGGAGTGATCGGTAAAACCAACAGGCACCATTCTACATTCCTTAAAAATGTAGAAATGGTGCTTAAAACAGTAAAACCGGTCTAGTCTGGCCAACGATAGAAAGGTGCCTCTGCAGTGCACCCAGGTGTACTGTCTTTCATCCCCGTTGGTTCTCCTCCACACGTCTGTTAGCTCGTTCTCGCTTGAGAGCAGCCTCATCGCGTTCTGCGATGCTCTGTGAGGCTCACAGTGGTTCCTGTCTAACAGGTCGTTCTCGGTGCAGTTAAAGTCACCTCCTAGAAACAAAAACTCCCCAGTACGAGCTTTGCTTAAAACCCCATTTAAAACTTGCAAAAAGGTGACTCTGTGTGGTCCTGTGGTGGGAGCGTACACATTTATAAAGACAAACTTATGATGCTCAAATGCTGCCCTCACCACCATCAGTCTGCCCTCCACCACCTCCTCCACCTCAAAGGATGCTGGGGCAAAGCTCTTAGAAAAGAGAAGAGCCACCCCCCCGCTGGTGGTGCTCTTGTGGCTTAGCACCACCCCCCCCCCCCCACTCCCTCTTCCAGTCAGCCTCATTGCCAGAGTCACTGTGGGTCTCCTGCACCAACAGCACATCCAGCCTCTTCTGCTCCATCAGCTCGTACAGCAGAGACCTCTTAGCTGCGTCTCTGGCCCCATTCGCGTTCAGCGTGCTGATGTTAACGTCACTCATTGCAACGGAAAAGGGAAACAGCCCGAACAGCAGCACCCACCTCCACCTCCTCCCCATCCTCTCCGTTGTTCAGCTCCTTCCTGATCTTCTGCACTATTTTCTTTAGCCTGTACACCTCCTGGTCCGTGAACCCTCCTCTTCCCTTACTCCTCATCTGTTGCTGGGCCGCGTTCGCCAGCAACTCCTTGTCTGAGAAGAAATCCTCCACCTTAATCCCTTTCACGTTCTTCGTTCTGTGCAAAAACGCTTTTATTTTGCCCACACTGTAGCTTTTTTTGCCCTTTTTCTTCTTTACGCCGAGAAAAACCTGCCCCTCACTGTCTGCAGCAGAGTCCTCCTCCATCCAGGACTCTGACTCCGAGCCTCCCTGCTCCACCTCCTGACTTGCCTTCCCCTGGCTTGCTGTCCCTCTCTTCGCCTGAGAGTCTCCTACAATTTAGTTGGACTTTCTTTTGAGCCGAGGGACTCTCAACCGATCGTCCTCATCCCCCATCTCAAAGTCACTTCCTTCCAGTGCCTCCTCCTCCCTAGCTACGTCACCTGCACTCCTCCGACTTTGTTCTGTAGCTTCCTTTCCTTCACCAGTCCCCTCCTGTCCCCCCGCACCCACCTGCCTGTCTTCCGGACCCTCCTCCTTCCCCTCCTGTCCTCCCACCCTTACCTGCCTTCTTTCCAGACCCTCGCCTGCCTCCCCCCGTGTCTCCACGCTCACCTGGCTGCGCCGTCTACCTCCACCCGTTCCCTCCTGCGGCTCCACATTCCCCTCCCCCCCCCCCCTTTTTTCCCCTGCCCCTCGCCTGCCCCCTCCTGTGCCCCCACCTTCACCTGTTTCTTCTCCTTTCCTTTCCGCCCTCCACCTGTCTCCCCCTGTGCCCCCACCTCCACCAGTCTTTCCCCTGCCTCCTTTTGGCCCTCACCTGCCTCTCCCTGTGCCCCCACCTTCACCTGCTTTTCCCCTCCTTCCTTCTGGCCCTCCCCCGCCTCCTCCTGTGCCCCCTTCTTTGCCTGTTTTCCCCCCTCCTGACCCCCCCCTGCTCCCTCCTGTGCCCCCACCTTCGCCTGCTTTTCCCCTTTCTGACCCTCACCTGCCCCCTCCTGTGCTCCCTCCTTGTCCTGTCCACCCTTCTGCCCCTCACCTGTCTCGCCGTCTGCCTTCTTACCTGGACATGCCCTGACCTGGTGTCCCTCCCCACCGCACCCAAAGCACTTGGTGGTGTCAGTGTTGACAAACACCACGTAGTCAAACTCATCCGCCCTGATTTTAAAAGCTACGTTTAACTCCGCATCCCTGTTGTTCAACACCATCAGGACGTGTCTCCTGTGCGACACCACATGCTTGAGCAGCAGCGACTTGCACCCCGACGGGACTTTTTTAACTGGCGACACCACCTTCCCGTGCCTCGCCAGTTCCTTAGTGAGGGTCTCATCTTTAATAAACGCCGGATCATTCGCCAGATTCACCCTCTTCGCCGGTGTGGAGAGAGGCAGGACGGGAACAAACATTTTGTTCACCGTAACGCCGCTCGCCACCACCGCGTTCACCTTGTCTACGCCATCCAGGAAGATGACCACCGCGCTGTTCATCCGCGCTGCGGACACAACGCTGCTGTAGCCGACAGCCTTCCCCACCGCCAGGCTGCAGTCCTCCACCGAGACCGAGGAAGACACGGGCAACTTAATGCCGTGCTTCCTCGTTAGCCTGGTGAGGTCCGACATGGTTGCGGACCCGCACCACCACCACCACCACCACCACCACCACCACCACCCCCCACCCGCTGTGCGCACACCCTACAACCAACAAAAAAACTAACACCATCACCAACAAATAATTATAAACATACAATTGATAGAAAAAGTTAGAGAGAAAAATCATTCACTCTACCAAACGCTCACACGCTCCGCTCGCTCACGCCTCCAATCACTCAGAGAGAGACAGAGAGAGAGACAGAGAGAGAGACAGAGAGAGAAAGAGAGAGAGAGACAGAGAGGGAGAGGGGTCAGCCACCTGCAACCAGGTGCGTCACCAGAGATTTTGGGCCCCATGAAAAGATATGGATACCGTGTCCCAGAGAGCAAGATATGAAATCTGTCTCATACACTGAACGTGTGGCATAATACACGACGTGAAGACGATGTGATGCTGTAGGAAATGTAGATGGTGCTGAACACCACCTCTGCTCTGAAGCCTTCCATAGAACTCACTATCTGCTGCTTCTTACTTTTCCCTCAAAGCTCCATTTCCTGCTCCCTCATCAACATCTGGAGAGAGAGAGACAGAGAGAGAGACAGAGAGACAGAGAGAGAGAGAGAGACAAAGAGAGACAGAGAGAGACAGAGAGAGAGACAGAGAGAGAGAGACAGAGAGAGACAGAGAGAGAGACAGGTCAGTCTTGGGCTTCCTGTCCCCCTCATGTTCCTCCTTGTTTGCAGACACTCCCTCCTGATCCTTTCATTTTCGGGGGGGGGGGTGGTACGTAGACTGTTCCTGTTTTGTCAAAAGCAGGAACAGAGAAATAACGATGTGTTTTAAAATATTCTATTAATGAGGAAAATAAAGAATGAGGACGCTCCTCCTTCTCACACGGCTTCAACACAGAAGCTGACCAGGAACCCTGCTCCACACTCCCAGGGAGGACTCAGCAGGGTCCTCGGGGGCCGCTGGAGACACACACTGTGTGTGTGTGACTGCAGCCAGGCCTCAGTCGATGCACACCCAGCAGAACTATCATCCAGGCAGCAGACTTCACCTGCAGGCAGCTGGACCAGGACCAGGAGCAGGAGCAGGAGCAGGAGCAGGAGCAGGGGCAGAGCCCTGGATCAGGCAGCGCTCTGAGGCAGAGAGACCATGATGGACCCTGAGTCCAGAGCTGAATTTGTGCTGGAATTCAGCTTTGGCTTCTTATCTTTCATTATTTTTTTCCTTTTCGGGCCCTGGAACATCCAACTGGTTTCCAGGCACAGCAGTGAACCCTGTGTGGCCGCTCCAGTTCCTCTCATCTGGAACCCACCCGCCCCGTCTCCTCAGGGAGGGTCACGACTCGCCAGGAGCACCTGGCACCTCCTTCAAACGGCCCGGCGGATTGAAGCTCTCTTGGCGGGTACCGGGAGCCTGAAGAAGGAGCTGATATCTCTAAAGAATGTTCTGGAATCCTGGGCTCACCGCCACGCGGAGCAGAGCGACAGAGGATGGAGGGGTGAAGGGATGGAGAGGTGGAGCTTTCCTTCTGTGCTGTTTCTAAGCCCCCTCCTTCTCCTCCCTCCTCATCCTCCCTCCTTCTCCTCCTCCATCCTCCGCCTCCTCCTCCATCCTTCATCCCGTTCCTGCAAAACGCTCGGCTCGTCTCCTCCGCCTCCCAAGCTGCTTTTAATAAACACCACAGACCAACATGTGGAGCTGGGAGACGCAGAGTGTGACTGCTTTTAAAACCAAGCGCAGTAATCCAGGAGCCACAGCAACAGAGTTTTCAAGGGCCCCGTCATGACGCCCGGAGGGGGAGGCAGGGAGGGGAAGCGGAGGGCTGAAGAATCAAGAATAAAGAGTTAAGAAGGCGAGGCCCTGCTCTGCTGAGACGCTCCATCTAACGCTCACAGTGAAGAGGAATGTGGGCTACTTCCACCGAGGGCTGGGCTCAAACGGGGATGAAGCTTCACGCTTGTCATCCGCTTGTTCCAGCTCGAGTCGAGTGAAAAGGTTGTTTGGCAGATTTAAAGAAAAGAGGAAGGAACACGTATGCTCCTTTTAAAAGCTGTCAAAGCCATCGTTTTCTACGGACTATGCAGAGACCCTGAGCCAGCACGAGGGCGGAGTCGGTCCAGGAGCGATATCTAGTCAGAATGAATCAATAAAAGTGTTTGTTCGAAAAGAAAAGAACAAGTTTCCCAAACTTTCCCTTGCCCCCCCCCCCCCCCCCCCCCGTCTTTGGAGCCGACAGCTGTCGGGAAGGAAGCTCCATCCATCCACCGAGACCCGGCGCGTTGCCATGCAAGAAATGGGGCAGAAAACAGTTCAATGAGGGAGCAGAGACTGGGAGGCTCCGAGGGGAAGGAAGGGAGGTTTCTGGGGCCCGTCCTGTCAAGCCGTCAAGCCATCAAACCCTTTTGATGCATAAAAGGAGGAAGGAGCAACAAGCGACGGAAGGATGGAGAGAAATGGAAAATGAAAGGGAAAAGGGAGAGAAAATGTGGAGGAGATTCATCTGTTGAGAAGTATAATTTGTGTGTGAAACCCAAAGCTCTATCTATCTATCTATCTGTACCCTCTTTCATCTCCTCTCTATCTGCCTATCATGGACAGACAGACAGACAGACAGACAGATAGATAGAAATATAGATATATAGATAGATAGATAGATAGACAGATAGATAGATAGATAGATAGATAGATAGATAGATAGTCAGACAGACAGACAGACAGACATGTAGATAGATAATATAAATGGATTAATAAATTTGTGTTTTGGAGACTGGGACGCGTCATCCGCATCGGTCCACCAGCAAAACGTCAGTTTGTGACATGGTGCTGGATCCTTGTCAGGGCGACGCCTCTCAGACGTCCTCAGCTCCCTCCTGCTTTCCCATCGGAGGTGAGAACAACAGAACTCCATCACGTCGTAGGAAAACAGAGGCGTCGTCTTCGGAGGTCACGCATGAATTATCTAGCGCCGCGTTCGACGATGTCTCATTAAATTCAGATCTTAATGTAGAATAGATAAGCTGATGTGAACGTACAAGAATGTAACTGTCAACAGCTTAAATAAAGGATTAGCTGAAGTGACGGTGAAGGGAGGATGATGAGGGAAACGCAGCTTGTGGTCTGTGGCAGATATTAAAGGACAACTTTTGGACCTAAACATTATTTTTTGATAATTGGGCATCAAGCCAAATCATTGGCGATAAAATATTTGACATTGATCCAGTATCCAGGTTATATCGCACTCGTCGAAGAACACGGTCGAACATTTGTCGCGTTGCACAAGAACTAAACCAGCAATGGACAAAACATAATGAAAGTGAAATAAACAACAACAATTAAGGCACATGGCATCTTCCTGCAACAACTACAGCAATAAAGGAGAGGTTCAAGGAAGTGTGTGTGTGTGTGTGTGTCTGCATGCACGTGTGTGCCTGTGCACGTGTGTGTGTGTGTGAGTGTGAGTGTGCGTGCACGTGTGTGTGTGTGTGCCTGCGATGATGTCACATCAACAGGAAAATACCAGATTTACTGCAACAGGAAGAAGGGCAGGACAAGGTAGTTGACTGCTCTTCTCTTCTCTGCTTCCTGTTCTCTACTTCCACTTCCTGTTCTCTACTTCCACTTCCTGTTCTCTACTTTTCATCTGAATAATTTTCATCAATATCTTGACAAATATATTTGACGTTTAAAATGTTATGATCGATTCATATGCATAACATACTGTACATGAAAATACAATATTAGAGATGCGTTTGAGTGTAACTGATCAGTGACATTTCTTCTCGTACTTGACATTTCCATTGAATCTGTTGTGTACGTTGTGCTGGTGGAACCACAGAAAGAAAAAGCAGGAGAACAGAGCAGGTGAAGCTCCCTGAGCCTCCATCTCTCTTTGAGGCCTGGGAGTGATGACAGGGCTCACTGGAGGGGAGCGGAGGAGGCTGTTTGATGAAGGCCCATGAAAGAAAAGAGACAGTGAGACGCAGATGAAAGAAAATGTCACATTCCAGGGTTGTCATGGTTTGTCACGGGACGCTGTGGTGTCCTCCAGGCCTGGAATCCAGCAGCAGGAGATGCTTGAGTACACAGCGGAACCAGAGACCGGGTCTCAGAGGAGCGGCCAGACCCTCCACCCCCCCGGCAGCAGCAGCAGCATCAGGACCACATCCCATTGGACGACGGCTAAAAGACAGAACTAGCCTCTGGCCTCCGCCCGTCCAGCCGGTGGAGTGGAGAGGGGCGGGGTGGGCCTGTGGACCCCGAGTCCCGGCCTCAGCCAGGACGGGGATTCAGAATTAGCTTCTCTTGATCTCCTCTCAATGAAGAAAAGGGTGAAAAAAGGTGTGGAATGGTGTGAGGGAGTTCACCTCAAGTTATAAAACAAAAAAAGGCCCAGATGTCAGGGAACCAACTTCAACCAGGAAGCAAACCCAACAATGTGATACACACACTACACAATCCACAGGAACTTTTACCCACCATAAATGAACTGAAAGAGCAAAAATAAACATCTTTGCCTCAAAAAGGACCTGGCTCCAAATTTTCCAATCACTTATGGAAGCTAGTGCACTCCCAGTGCGGGCCCCCAGGAGGGCCTCCCTAAGAGCATCCTCCATGTCCAGAGGAGAAAACAAACAACACATGCAGGGCAGAGACCCACACCCACTAATAACTTAAATAGAAAAAAGAGCCGTTCAATTGTGGAAACAGCTAAAAATGAGCGACTCCCACTCCTATCATCACAAGCTGATGAAGCCAGACTGCAGAGCTCCACCCTGGTGCTGATCTGATGGGAAACCAATGCAGCTAAGAGTACCAGTGGAGTATTTACAGAAGGAGATGCAATAAAAAGCATGTGGTTTTTAAAGTCAACAATCTGGCTAAATGAAGTGCATTTACACACACACACACACACTCACACATACACACATGCACACACACACACACACACACACACACACACTCGTGCACGCAGGCACATGCATGAGGGCAATTAAAGCGGCAGCAGATCAACAGGGTGTGTTTTAGACAAATTACTTCATTCCCACTGATTGTTTTTCGAACTCATGGGACACTTTAAGTGCTTCCATATTGAGAAAACAACTAAAAAAGTAAACAACTTTTGTTCAAGGATAAAAAATAAAGCAAAGACAAGGGAAAAGTTTAAGGAAAATAATTACCTGCTTTACTTGACTTTGTAAGGCTTCCTCCGCCGGCGTCCAGGGTAAACAGAGTATCTGTACAGTTAAACATCCACTAAACATGACTGAAATATCTCTGAATGCCATCTGGGCGTCCTTAATATAACTGGAACCATCTGTGTCAGCACGCCGCACTCCCGTGGGAAGAAGGGAGGAGGAGAGGAAGAAGAGAGGATGGAGCGAAATGGGAAGTAGAGAAATACAGTAAATAGAGGAGGGAGGAGAAGGAGAAATCCTGAGCAGACAGAATAAGAAGAACGATGAAGACGTTAAGATCCGTGATGTTCAAACACAAAGATGGAGGCGCCGGTACAGATGATATTCAAACCTCACGTGAGTCTCCACCCGACGTGAAACTAAAACCTTTTTCCATCGAAGAATGAAATCACTCAAATTTGAGCATCAGAAAGCCAGAGAGACGAGGATGATGGGAAACCAGCTGGACGGACTTCAGAATGAAGCTGCTGCCTGACGTGATGGAGCTTCAGTTTGGACTGGCTTCTCCTCCAGAACCGGGCTCCACCAGGTTCTGCAGAGGTCCCGGAGAAGATCCAGGTCTCCGTCACCACCAGTGTCAGGACTCCATGGAGGTCTGTCCTTGTGCTTCTCCTAAAGATACCTGCTGGATGGACTGGATGGAGTCCTCATCAAACTTTGACTGTTGTGTATGAAATGTTATTTTTATTCCATCTTGTGGGAGGTGAGACAGAACTTGATGCTCCAACACTGAAAAGGGTTGCAGTTGCTCAAGGGGAAACATAAACGCTTCCCCTCGTGTCGCTCTGGAAAACGCTTCTCCAAGGGCCTCACGGGCACATTCCTGGGAGCATCTCTTTATTTGCGAGCTAGAGACCACACCACAACAGATAGATTGAGTTGTGATTTGACTGAGGATAATATGCAAAATAGGAAGTGATAGAAGATAAGCGATGATGGTGACGGTGGATGAGAGAAGAGATGGTCGGGTGTGATGTTTGTGCTTCGGCTGATGGGTGAGATGATGGATGGTGAGCTTTATGAAGGATGGAACCCCCGGAGTCTGGACTCGGGATGGGGAAAAGAGTCTGAAGGGCGTCAGGCCTCAGCCGTGGCTTTGGATCACCCCGACGGTTCCTAAGGGATGGAAAAAGGGGAGAGAACGTTAACACCTTCTTTTTCAGATTGAAAGATAGAGATGTGATCCCCAAATAGACAAACAGATGGTGAGGTGAAGACTCGACAGATCTCAGATGTACTTTGACTAGAAACTCACTATTTTCTGAATATCTATTTATTTCTATTCATATCCATTTCATATCCCCCTCGTGTTGGGACAGGTAGCTCTAACCGCAGCTCCACTCCTCCACCTCCTGTTCTCTTGGCCTCCTCACGCGGCTTGCTTCTTATTTTAGCCTCCGCTGAGCCCCGCCAGATTACAGCGGGTTTCAAGGGCCCAACAGAACCGTGCACACTGCTGTGCACTGAGGGACGGGCTCTAAATCAAGATGCCTCCCCGGGCTGATGGAGGCTGATGGAGGCTGATGGAGGCTGATGGAACCAAAAACACAGCGAGAACAGTGGCCATTAGCCAACTGCTCGCTGCCCAGATGAATGCTCTGCTCCTGCATTTGAAACTGGAAGTAAACTGGATGCAAACTCGAGGTAAACTGGGTGAAAACTAGATGTAAACCGGGTGAAAATTGGAGGTTTCCTGGTTGGAAGCTCGAGGGAAACTGTTAATAAACTGGGTGTAAACTGAAAATAAACGGGAGGTAAACTGGGTGTAAACTGGAGGTAAACTGGAGGTAAACTGGGTGTAAACTGGGTATTTGGGCTAAACTGGAGGCAACCTGGGTTTAAACTGGTTGTAAACTTGAAGTAAACTCGAGGTAAACTGAGTGTAAAGTGGATGTAAGCGTGGTGTAAACTGGGTGTAAACTGGATTGTGGCAATTCCGCCTGCCACACTTCAGAGTGGCGTTTTCAGAGACCTCTGGCACAGAGACAGAGATGATGGAGTAGAAGAATACCAGTTTATTGTTAAGAGTGGGCAAGGTGGAACAAGCCTGGAGCAGATGGACAACATGTCATGACTAGGCCTCCTCTCCTGTGTGTGTGTAGGGATGGAGGTCAGGAGTGGCTGTTCAAACCACACCATCTCCACACCACATGGAGGTAAAGTTGTCAGGGTTCGCCCGGGTCCTACCAGCATCAGCCACTAGAGGCCGCCAGTACTGCCTTTTCAAGGTTGCTCTGCTTCACCTATTTCTGTTCCTGATTACCCTGCCTCATTAGGTGATATGTTTCACCTGTGTCTCATTTGGTCGTCCCTATTTAGACCCTGTCGTTTGTGTCCTCGGGCGCTCAGTCTTGAGTTTGTCTAACCTCATGACAACGCTCTTGTCCCAAGCTCCCGAGACTTCTTATTTGTTTTTGCCCAGTTTTTGTACTTGTTTTGAGTAAACCTCTATTTTTGCCACCTTGCCTCTGCCTTGTTCTCTGCACCTGGGTTCACTCAGCATACCTCCTAACAGCAAGACTGAGCCACAACATGGACCCAGCAGAGAGTCGTCCTCCAGAGGTGGAGAGCCTGCGGGTGGCCTTGACGAACCAAGGGGCTGCGATTGGCCGACACGAGCGGCTTCTCCAACAAGTCCGGGACAACCTGCAGTCGCTCGCCCAGGCCGTCCAGCAGAGCCAGGCACAGGCTCCACCTATGGCCCCTGCGCCAGCGCTGCCTCCCATGGACCCGCGTCCTCCAGAGCACCGCGAACCACAACTGCCGGCGCCAGAGCGGTACGACGGTAACCCAGGGGGCTGTCGTGGCTTTCTGACACAATGCTCCCTGGCTTTCGAGCTCCAGCCGTCACAGTTCCCCACCCAGCGCTCACAGGTGGCATACGTGGTCACGCTACTCACCGGCAAAGCACTCTCCTGGGCCACAGCCATCTGGAATCGGCAAACCCCGGCCTGCTCCAGCTACCAGGCTTTTGCCGGAGAGATGCGCCGAGTGTTCGACCACTCAGTCAGTGGGAGGGAGGCGTCGACATGGCTACTCCGGCTCCGCCAGGGGGGACAGAGCGTGGCGGACTACGCCATCGCATTCCGCACCCTCGCCGTGGCGTCTGGATGGAACAGCGAGGCACTCATCGCGGCCTTCCAGGAGGGCCTCAATGAGGGGGTCAAGGACGAGCTGGCATCCCGGGAGGCGCAGGAGGACCTGGACACGCTCATCGATGCAGCGATTCGGGTGGACAACCGCCTCCGGGAGAGACAAAGGGAACGCGATTTCCCCGCTTCACCAACACCAGCGCGCAGAGCGGCTCTGGGGACGAGGCCTCCCGAGCATCTCCTGGCTATCCCGAGCTCGCCTCCAGCATCAAGGGAGGAGCCGATGCAAGTAGGCAGCACACGGCTCTCTCGGTCCGAACGTGACCGGCGGATGAGAGAGCGCTGCTGCCTGTACTGTGGGATCCCGGGGCATTTCCGTTCTTCCTGCCCTGAGCTCTCGGGAAAAGCCAACTCTCGTCCAGGGTAGGGAGAACTGCGACGAGGCCAACCTTCTCTCCCGAGCTCGAGGCGACCAGGGTCCTGCTGGCTGCCTCCCTCGCCTGGGGAGATCAACATCACTCCCTCCAAGCTATGGTGGATTCCGGCGCTGCAGGAAGCTTCCTGGATGTAGGGCTAGCAAAGGCCCTAAAGCTCCCTCTGGCACCTCTAGAGCATCCTCTCACGGTGACAGCCCTGGATGGAAGACCACTGGGTTCTGGTAGCGTGCGCCATCTCACCGCCCCCCTTTGTCTGTCACTGGAGGGAAAACATTCAGAGGTAATCAAGCTCCACCTCATCCACTCTCCTGAGTTTCCACTGGTCCTGGGCTACCCATGGCTAGCCCGTCACAACCCACATCTGGACTGGGCCTCCGGGCGTCTCACCGAATGGGGCCCTGCCTGCCACACCACCTGTCTTCGTTCTAGTCCGTCTTCTCACCCTCTCGAGTCTCCAGTCCGTGTCCAAGCTCGGGCCCCTTCCCAAGCCCCTGCCCACTCCGGAGTTCCTGTCCGTGTCCTGGCTCCAGTCCGTATTCAAGGTCCCATCCATCCCGAGTTTTCACGAGTGCCCCACGAGTATGCCGATCTGAGGGAGGTCTTCAGCAAGAGACGGGCCACCACGCTTCCTCCCCATCGGTCCTATGACTGCGCCATCGACCTTCTGCCTGGCACCTGCCCTCCTCGAGGACGTCTCTTCTCTCTCTCTGCCCCTGAGACTACAGCCATGGAGGAGTACATCCGGGGGGCGCTCACCTCAGGGTTCATCCGCCCTTCTACCTCCCCGGTGGGCGCAGGGTTTTTCTTCGTGGGTAAGAAGGATGGCGGCCTGCGTCCCTGCATTGATTACGTAGCGATTGGGTCAAGAATCGCTACCCCCTTCCTCTCATGTCCACATCTTTCGAGCAACTGCAAGGCGCCACCATCTTCACCAAACTCGATCTTCGAAACGCATACAATCTCGTCCGCGTCCGCGAGGGGGATGAGTGGAAGACCCTCAACACACCTACCGGCCATTATGAATACCTGGTCATGCCTTTTGGATTGGCCAATGCTCCCGCTGTCTTCCAGGCCTTTGTAAACGACGTCCTCCGTGAGTTTCTCAACCGCTCCGTGTTCGTCTACATCGATGACATCCTCATCTTCTCCAGGACCCTTCCCGAACACATACAGCATGTGAGACAGGTCCTTCACCGCCTGCTCGCCAATGGCCTCTATGTAAAGCTGGAGAAGAGTGAGTTCCACGCCACCACCGTTCAGTTCCTGGGGTTCGTCATCACCGAGGGTCACGTCCAGATGGATCCTGCCAAGACCGAGGCCGTCCGGGACTGGCCACCACCCACCTCGGTCAAACAGGTGCAGCGCTTCCTCGGGTTTGCCAATTTTTACAGGCGATTCATTCTGGGTTTTAGCACGGTGGCAGCTCCCCTCACCGCCCTCACTAGGACATCCACAGCCCGCTTCGCCTGGACTGCGGAGGCTGAGGGGGCGTTCAGGGCTCTCAAGATGCGGTTCACCGCTGCCCCTGTCCTGGCCACACCAGAGCCTACCCTACCCTTCGTGGTGGAGGTGGATGCTTCCGATGTGGGAGTGGGGGCCGTTTTGTCCCAAAGGACTCACGACAAGAAGCTCCATCCATGTGCTTTCTTCTCCCGTCGCCTCACCCCAGCGGAACGGAACTATGACATAGGGAACCGGGAGCTACTGGCCGTCAAACTGGCGTTGGAGGAGTGGCGGCACTGGCTGGAGGGGGCCCAACACCCATTTGTCGTCTGGACCGACCACAAGAACCTGACATACATTCAGGAGGCCAAACGCCTCAACTCCCGTCAAGCCCGATGGGCCTTGTTCTTCAATCGGTTCAACTTCATCCTGTCGTATCGTCCCGGGTCCAAGAACCTCAAGCCCGATGCTCTCTCCAGACAGTTTGACCCTCCTGAGCTGGTTGAACTCCCCGAGCCCATTCTCCAGAGCTCCTGCATCTTGGCTCCGGTCCGCTGGGGAATCGAGACGCAGGTCCGGCAGGCCCAAAGGAGGGAGGCGGATCCCGGCAACGGGCCCCCGGGTCACCTGTTTGTCCCGAAGGCTGTCCGATCACAAGTCCTGCAATGGGGGCATTCATCCCGCCTCACTGGCCACCCGGGGATCTCCAGGACCCTCGAGTTCCTCCGCAGGCGTTTCTGGTGGCCTACCATGGAGCAGGACGTCCGGTCCTTCGTCGCTGCCTGCACCATCTGCACCCAGAACAAGAACCCCCGGTCACGTCCCATGGGGCTGCTGCATCCCCTTCCCATCCCCAGTCGGCCCTGGTCACACCTCTCAGTGGACTTCATCACCGGCCTTCCACCGTCTCGGGGCCACACTGTCATCTTTGTCGTTGTAGACCGGTTCTCCAAGGCTTGCCGTTTTATTCCTCTGCCCAAGCTCCCCTCAGCTCTGGAGACTGCTGAGCTCATGGTGCAGCACGTTTTCAGGGTGTTCGGCCTGCCCCTGGACGTGGTGTCAGACCGCGGTCCGCAGTTTGCATCCCGGTTCTGGAAAGCATTCCACCAGCTCTTCGGCGCCTCCGTCAGCCTGTCTTCCGGTTTCCACCCGCAATCCAATGGCCAGACGGAGCGGGTCAACCAGGACCTGGAGACAACACTGAGGTGCCTCGTGTCCTCCAACCCTGCCTCCTGGAGCGACCATCTAGTGTGGGCGGAATACGCTCACAACACTCTGCGCTGCTCTTCCACTGGCATGTCCCCGTTTGAGTGCCAGTTCGGGTACGTACCTCCTCTGTTTCAGGAGCAGGAGGCGGAGGTGGGAGTGCCGTCAGCCCAGCGGTTCGTCCAGCGGTGCCGACGGACCTGGCAGAGGGCTCGTCAGGTCCTGCTGAGGACATCCCGGCAGCAGCAGATCCAGGCCAACCGACGGCGCAGACCAGCGCCTATGCTCCGTCCGGGCCAGAGGGTCTGGCTGTCCACCAGGGACCTTCCATTATGGGTGGAATCACGCAAGCTCGCGCCACGGTATGTTGGGCCCTTCAAGATCGTGCGGCGGGTCAATCCTGCCGCATACCGTCTTCTGCTCCCCAGGTCCATGAGGATAAACCCCACCTTCCACGTGTCGCGGATCCGACCGGTGGTCACCAGCACCTTGGCGCCCACCACCAGGCCTCCTCCGGCGCCTCGCGTCATCGACGGTCAGCCCGCCTACACGGTCCGCCGGGTCCGCGGGGCCCTGCAATACCTGGTGGACTGGGAGGGTTACGGGCCGGAGGAGCGCTCCTGGGTTCCGGCCCGGGATATCCTGGACCCCTCTCTGATCCAGGATTTCCGCCGTCGCCACCCGACACTCCCTGGAGGAACGTCGGGAGCCGTTCCTAGACGGGGGGGTCCTGTCAGGGTTCGCCCGGGTCCTACCAGCATCAGCCACTAGAGGCCGCCAGTACTGCCTTTTCAAGGTTGCTCTGCTTCACCTATTTCTGTTCCTGATTACCCTGCCTCATTAGATGATATGTTTCACCTGTGTCTCGTTTGGTCGTCCCTATTTAGACCCTGTCGTTTGTGTCCTCGGGCGCTCAGTCTTGAGTTTGTCTAACCTCATGACAACGCTCTTGTCCCAAGCTCCCGAGACTTCTTATTTGTTTTTGCCCAGTTTTTGTACTTGTTTTGAGTAAACCTCTATTTTTGCCACCTCCCCTCTGCCTTGTTCTCTGCACCTGGGTTCACTCAGCACACCTCCTAGCAAAAGTGAGTGTAAATTGTGTATAGAGACAAAGAATAATTCAACCAGTGCTAACAATGGAATTAATTGGTTGCATCTTGAGCTCTCACAATTCTTACATAATCTGCAGATTATGTCATTATTTGAGCAGATCTCGATCATTTTGTCAAATCTGATGGAATGAAAAAACGATTCTACAATCAACAGGTTTCCAACTGATTTAACATTTTAAACCAATTTAAGAAATGTTGACTGAAGAATTATACTATGATAGCGATGTACAATGAACACAAAAGACAATTAAATTGTTTATCGTAATTATTTGTTTGACAGTTAATTGTCAACATAAATTTCCAGACTGAAAGACCTCGTGCCCTGGTTCTAAGTTCCATAATTACAACGTGTGTTCCATTTTTAAACTACACACACAAACAGAAATCAGCAGCAAAGAAAACTCTCTCCCACGCATCAGCACACTGCATGTCTGCCTGGATCCAAACCAGCAGTATTCTCTGTTGTGTGATGCCTTTCCCAAGGCTACGGTGACAGTTTGCGTAGAACTCGTCATTTCACACCAGAACAACGGAACCGACGGCACTGATATCCATCCAGGCAGCTGGGTGAAACTTAAACTGTCACCAATTTTTCTATCCAATTTCATTCATTCAAATTTCCCTTAAAGGAGCAATAGACAAATGTTTTGCTTTTACTCATCGTTATGAAATTAGTGTTGATAGCACAGTGTAATGTCTATAGAATAATGACACCATCAGCGTTTAGAGTGGTTCCCCATAAGCCTCCATATCACTACAGATTCAGACTGCCCCTCATTACAAACTCCCGGGAAAATGTTGGTGTGGCAGTTCTGCCTGCCGCCATCCAAGTGGCGTTTTCAGGGCCCTCCGGCACAGAGACGCAGAAGACGATGGGTTGTAGACACCAGTTTATCGTAGAGAGGAGGCTAGGTGGAATCAGCCAGAAGCAGATAGAACATGTCATGACAGGGCTCCTCTCCTGAGTGTGTGTGAGGATGGGGGTTTTACCTGCCGTTCGTTAGACCAACCAACGAGCAACAGGTGTGCAGCCACCCTGACCCAATCACCTAGATCCAGGTCAGGTGTGGCTGCTCGAATCACACCAACCCCACACCACAGTAGGATTTATGGCACTGCATCACAGGAAGTGTGTCAACCATGGTGATGGTGGACACTGGAGCAATCTACTCCACATAGATAGTAAACCTTGAATATAAATGACTCATTGAAATGGGTTGAGAAATGTAAAGGTTATAGTGCTTTTTATCCAGAAAAACCGCTGCTTTCAAATGTACTTGTATTTGTTTACAGGCCAGTCTTGCCCGTTCAAATATTGCGACGACGTTGACGTATCGCAGCTACGAGTCAGAGCAGTCAGTGCGGCGTTTATGTATTGTGTCTATGATTGCCCAACCAAAAGAAGTTAAATTTAAATAAAATTGTTACAAGTTCAATTGACCACTTCAGTAAACATGCGTCTTTCCTCTGTCTTATTTCCAAAGTGGTGTTGGTCGTTTCCACGCAGTGCTCTGAACCACCGTAAAGTGATTCCGGTTGTCTTTGCAACGGTGGCGTAAACAATAATACCACTTGGAAAAATGAAAAGTTGTAATATGTGTGTCATGTTCAGATGTGTGTTTTAGCTCCGTGCGTTCTGCGTGACACTGTTCTGATGCAATGATCTGATCTGCGAGACATGAAAAAGTGTTTTTTACTTGTGATATTTTTACTTTGATCTGTGAGTTTAACTGTTTTGCCAAATATGAAAACTCAGTAAAAAGAAGTGAGCATTATCAATATCAAAAATAAAAAATGCTAGGAAATACCTAAATATATTCTAAAATATCAACTACTATAGCCTCCTTCCTGGGAAATTCTCCCAAAAACTGGAGAATCCCCTTAATTGTCATAATGCATAGTGCACTTTTGGAGAGTGAAGAGCCCAAATACAGCGCCACATTCAATCTATCCATTTCCATTTCCATTTCCATTTCCAATTCTATTTCCGATTCTGATTCGGATTCTGATCAGTGTAATCCCTGTGGATCCTTCTGGTTCTTCCTACAGCTCACTTTGTTTGAAGCACATCCAACATGACAGCATGTTACAAACAATGAAACATGAACATGGATTCTGGCTCTGCTGATGGGGGCAGAACAACAAATGGTGCACCGGGTCCATAACTGGTGAAGAACTGGTCCAGAAGTGGTTCAGGACTGGTCCAAAACTAGTTTGTACTGATCCAGAACTCGTATTATACTCATAATTACTGGCAAGAACTGGTCATGACTGGTTCATAACTGGTCCAGAACCGTCTCGGCCCTGCCTTCCACTGACCGTGTCCTCCACCTGCTGCGGTGACAGCAGCAAAGTCACTCCGTCACCTGGAGCCTCATTACGCCGCATCCCTAATAACGCTGCAGATTAAACTCCCCGGGATGGAGGCGCTGCCAGATTAAAAAGAGAAAGGTAGGAACAGGAATGATGAATTGCCTGGATTGCCTGGCAATGATGCATAAATTATTTAGGGTCTGCTTATGTATAATAACCGCTGCTGTTTTAAATGATGTGGTGAGGATGCGGGGGGGTTAAACAGAGGAGCGGGTCTGAGCTGTCTACTCAATCACATCACCGTCAAGGGTATTGCCCTGACACTGTCTCCACTCGGCGCCCCCAGCACGAACACAAATCTCCTGACAGACAGACGCAACTGTGCCGCAACCACCCCCCCCAGGCTGCAGCGGGCCCCTTCTGGCAGCCGCTCGGGACGACCGGCAACCACTGATTATTCAGGAGCTAACAAGAGTCTGCGGCTGGATGGAAGAGCGTCCTGTTGCTCATGGCAGAGAAACAACAAACAAGGAGGTTCAAAGAGGGACGGGTCATCGGTGTTACCCCCCAGCACCCCCCTAGAGGCAGAGTAGAGGAGGAGTAGAGTAGAGGGAGAGGTGGAATAGGGACGTGGAGTCGAGTGGAGTCAAGTAGAGATAGATTAGAGTAATGCTCGACAAGTGGTAGAGTAGAGACAGAGTACGGGTGGAGTACAGGTGGAGTGGAGGTGGAGTAGAGGTGGAGTAGAGGTAAAGTCGACTCCCTTGCTTCTTGCTTCCTTTTGAAGTAAATTCTTATTTTTCCAATTCAGGGATTTGATGTTTGATGTAACATAGAAATATTCAATATGGCAAAAGAAGAACGTTTTGTTGTTGTGCATAGGGCGGTTGGAAGGCGGTGACGGGTGAAGCCATGCCCTGAAACCGATGCGTCGCATTCTGGACGACCTCCACAGCCAAGTCTCGGCTGCTTGCTGCCGAGTTGTCACAGCGGCCGACGATAATCTACCCGGTGGCGGAAAGACCGCAGCTGTCCAACCAGATCACGCTCCCGGTGGCTGCTGCTCTGAATCACACCCCATCACCTCCTGTTAGAAGAACCATAGGAACCAGAGGAACCAGAAGGAACCGGAGGAACCAGGAGGAACCAGAGGAACTAGAGGAACTAGAAGGAACCGGAGGAACCAGGAGGAACCCGAGGAACCAGAGGAACTAGAAGAACCAGAAGAACCAGAGGAACCAGAGGAACCAGAGGAACCAGAAGGAACCAGAGGAACCAGAGGAACTAGAGGAACTAGAAGGAACCGGAGGAACCAGGAGGAACCAGGAGGAACCCGAGGAACCAGAGGAACCAGAAGGAACCGGAGGAACCACAGGAACCACAGGAACCAAAAGCAACCAGAGGAACCAGAGGAACTCGAAGGACCCAGATGAACCAGAATGAACCAGAGAAACCAGAATGAACCAGAGGAACCAGAGGAACCAGAGGAACCAGAGGAACCAGAGGAACCACAAGGAACAAGAGGAACCAGAATGAACCCTAGGAACCAGAATGAACCAGAAGGAACCAGAATGAACCAGAATGAACCAGAGGAACCAGAAGGAAACAAATGGACAGAAGGTAGATGATGATGATGATATAATCCATACTGGTCCATGCAAAGACAGAATTTGCCAAATCAGCCTTTGGTGACTTGGCTCCGTCTCCAGAACAAATGAAAACTTGTGTGTTTAGTTCTTATGGATTTTAAATATCAACGCTGATGAATGTGTTTGTTTTAAACTGACATTGTTTCAATTGATCCGTCTGCTTTGTGCCAAAACGTCCAGTTCGCTGTATTTTGTGGATGTGATTTGATTTGACTGGTATTGTCCTCCTGGTGACAGGGCGTGTTCTCTGTGGGATTTCCTTCAACTGATGAAGGCGACAAATAAAACAAACAAACAACCAGATGAAGACAGTGTTGTCTCCCTCAATGAAAAACAAGGTGCATGTTCAGACGCCTGCAGTGAGAGGCAGCGTAACCGTGGCAACAGAGCGTAAACATGGGAGCATCTTACATGACAGCTCTCTAACCGCTGAGCGACGCCCGGTTCCTCTGTCCATCTGCACCCGCTTTATTTGGGCAGCAAGCCCGGCAGGGGTGCGGCGTACTGCGGAGACCCCGGCCTGGTTGCGCCACCTGGAGGCCGGGCCTTCTGTCCGCCCCGCCTTCCCAGCCTGCACCGGGACTCCGCCCTGGTAACCCACTACCGCAGCGTCCTGTAGCTCCGCCGGCTCCAGCTGGTCTTTCTTAAAGGAAAGGAGGAAGAAGAGGAAGAAGAGGAAGAAGAGGAAGATGTCCGTATCTTCTAACCTAAGTCTTATCCATTCTGATGGCATTCATTCGGGTCGACTCCTGATGATCAAAAAATGAGGTTGAAGTTAAAAAATACTGGAGTTTTGTTTGAATTACAACAGCTGTTTGTGAGGCAGATGAAGAAGTGGGAAGCAGGAGGGATGCAGAGTCCCACATAAACACACAGATGAAGGAAGTAAAGAATGAGTCTAAATCCTTTGCTCCGCCGAGACTCATTAGGAAGGAGGAAACTAAGCAGAAAATATCGGTGAACGGGCAAAATCCTTCAAGGAGACGCCCGCTTCATATTTACACGGCACTTAGTCACCATCACCACATGCACCCCAGGGTGCGGAGGTGGAGAATCAAATTAATAGTTACCTTTTCCCAACTCTTAAATCTTAATGACATTGCAGAACCGCCCTCCCCCTCTCTCCCTTTCTCCCCCTCTCTCTCTCTCTCTCTCTCTCTCTCTCCTCTCTCTCTCTCTCTCTCTCTCTCTCTCTCTCTCTCTCTCTCTCCCTCTCTCTCTCTCCCTCTCCCTCTCTCTCTCTCTCTCTCTCTCTCTCTCTCTCCCTCTCTCTCTCTCCCTCTCTCTCTTTCCTCTCACAATTCATTTCAATTCAAAGGGGTTTTATTTCCATGGGCAACAGATTTTTATGTTGCCAAAGCAAGTTTAAAATAAAACAACAACAAAATAAAATTAAATGTACAAACATGGAATGATTGTGATTTTGGTGTTAGAAATAAATGTATCCAGATAACTGAAAAAAATCTTTAATTGAAATAGAAAAATGTAGACGTGCAGTTAAAAAGACATACAGTACATACCAATGAGGGAGGATTATACAGTATAATCACTGTATGTGTAGTGTGTGTCCAGAGGTCAGCACAGTGCGGTGCTGTTCCACTGGACACCTCCTTTTCTGTCACGTCCTGCTGCAGTGTTTCTCCACAAGATATGGAAGTTTGTTATTATCCATGTTTTCTAACCCTTTTTGAGTGGCTCTCTCCCTCCACCCCCTCCCTCTCGCTCTCTCTCACTCCCTCTTCCTCTCTTTCTCTCCCCTCTATCTTTCTCTCTGCCCCCTCTTTCTCTCTCTCTCTCTCTCTCTCTCTCCCCTGTCTGTCTCTTGGGTTTAGATGAGAGACAAAGTGAGGCTGTATTTAAACAGATGGGTGGATGTCTGGAGGAAATGACAAGTCTGACAGTTGCTCGTCTCCAACTGGCAGTTGGTGCAGAACCAGCCAGAGACTGGCGACGGAAGAGGGAAGAGAAGGAGTCTGAGCGAAGCCAGGATGGGCGTGGCCTCGGGGGCGGCATCGCTCGTCCAAACCTCCATAGTGTAAGCGGCAGAGTGAACGTGTGAACGTGTGATGTGCTCAAGTGGGCGTGCGCACGCTGCTGGAGAACTGACATTTCGAGCGTGGATGGAGAGAAGCCCGGGCTCGCTCGAGTGAGCGTAAACTAAACGCCGCCCGAGGTTTGTCTCGACTCGGTTATGGTTTAATCCGGTTACAGCTGGAGCCGGCATTCCTGGACTGAGATCTAACGACGAGGTCAGCCACTTGAAGCCCTGCACCTTGGATCAGGAGCCAGGGCTGGTTTGGGGGAAGCGCTATCGTGCGATCTCCAGCTGAGAGACTGCGGCGTCCGGGTGGGTCGGTGTCGGTACGGGTCAGTGTCAGTACGGGTCGGTGTCGGTACAGGTTGGGGTGGGTCGGTGTCGGTACGGGTCAGTGTCGGTATGGGTCGGTGTCAGTACGGGTCGTGGTGGTTCGGTGTCGGTACGGGTCGGTGTCCGTACAGGTCAGGGTGGGTCAGTGTCGGTACGGGTCAGTGTCAGTACGGGTCGGTGTCGGTACAGGTCGTGGTGGTTCGGTGTCGGTACGGGTCGGTGTCGGTATGGGTCGGGGTCAGTACGGGTCGTGGTGGTTCGGTGTCGGTATGGGTCGGTGTCAGTACGGGTCGTGGTGGTTCGTGTCGGTACGGGTCGGTGTCCGTACAGGTCGGGGTGGGTCGGTGATGATATGGGTCAGTGTCAGTACAGGTCGGTGTCGGTACAGGTCGGTGTCGATATGGGTTGGTGGCGGTCGGTGTCAGGACGGGTCGGTATCGATATGGGTTGGTGTCGGGACGGGTGGGTGTCGGTACGGATCGGGGTGAGTCGGTGTCGGTAGGAGGTGGTGTCAGGGTGGGTCGGTGTCGGTACAGGTGGCTGTCGGTACAGGTGGGTGTCGGTACGGGTCGGTGTCGGTACAGGTGGGTGATGGTAAGGTTCGGGGTGGGTTGGTGTCGGTAAGAGTTGGTGTCGGGGTGGGTCGGTATCGGTACAGGTGGGTGTTGGTACGGGTCCGT
>NC_137205.1:32589417-32599417 GCF_960531495.2 Zeus faber | reverse complement strand
CACTTAGATGCCGTGGGTTTAATTGCCCACACTCCACAGTGAAATGCAGAGTGGGGGGCGGGGCGGGGCTGGGTGGGCAGCTCTCCAAACAGAGGAGAAAAAGGAGGGATGAGGGAAGGAGGAGGATGGATGGCTGCCAGCGCCACAGCCAAGCTATAAAAACACAACTGGTAAGCGCCTGCTTCACATATTACCAGACTGTTTTCCACAGGTTCGATTCTCGTTGGAGAGTCATTACATTACATTACATTGCATTGATCAGACGCTTTTATCCAAAGCGACTTACAATTATTGAAACAGCGACGGACGCAGCCATCAGGAGCAATGAGGGGTTAAGTGTCTTGCTCAAGGACACTACAGCATGCTAGCAGGAGGAGCCTGGGATCCAACCAGCAACCTTTAGATCACTAGACCACCAGCTCTACCTCCTGAGCTACCAGAGTTACCTGAGCTAGAGTCGGTTCGTTTTCATTTGCATTTGGTAATCAAAGTTTAAATGAGTCATATTCCATACCAATTATTCCAAATATCCTACCTGCATGTTCATTAAGTTGTCAGTAAATATTGTCAGAGTTGTTTGAGAGTGAAAGATTCTGTCGTTTTACGGAAAGTGAAGCAGCTGCTTCGAGCTCTGCTGCTCC
Organism: Zeus faber; assembly: GCF_960531495.2. Taxonomy (NCBI): domain Eukaryota; kingdom Metazoa; phylum Chordata; class Actinopteri; order Zeiformes; family Zeidae; genus Zeus; species Zeus faber. Next base: position 32,598,776 of record NC_137205.1, on the reverse strand, counting down.
AGACGTGCAGCTCTGGGCTCTTCTCCGTTTGCTGTGAATGAATCGTTCCCTCATCCGACCGAATGCCTCAGCGATGATCAACAATCATTATCATTCCATTTGATTTAACTGCTCAAGTAACCAAAATAAAAACGTCAAATGATTGAGAGAATGAAATCACCAGAAGATGACTTGATTTAAAAGTTGAACAGTGCAGCTTGGGGTCTGTGGATTCCTTCGCATAACAACACCAAGGCTTTTCCAAAACCACTGGCTCCTCCATGTCCAACTTTAGATGGCGCGAGGCTGTTTTACATGTATATGTTCCCAGGCTGTTTCCTGGCTGTTTCCAGGCTGTTCCTGCTCTGCAGCGACCGGTTGCGTTGTGTCACATTGAGCTGCAACAGAGGAGACGCTGACAGCGAGAGGACATCGCAGATTGGGACTGGAAGCTCTGCTGCGACTGGTGGCGTTAGGACACAAGACAGGAGTGTGTGTGTGTGTGTGTGTGATGTGTGTGTGTGTGTGTGTGTGTGTGTGTGTGTGTGTGTGTGTGTGTGTGTGTGTGTGTGTGTGTGTGTGTGTGTGTGTGTGTGTGTGTGTGTGTGTGTGTGTGTGTGGATCATGTGGATGCCACCCACTCAGCAGCCTGGCGGCCCTCGTCATTTTGCATCAATCCACATCCCCTCCATATAAATAGGACAGGCGTCCTAGAGCTACACGACTCTGAGTGCGGTGGTGGCATGATGGGGTGTCTCAGCGTGGAGTGTGACTATGTCATGCTGTTGTCATGTCCCTCCCGCTCGCAGGTCGTTGTATTTCTGTTGCTGTATCACTCCGTGGACCCTGAGGGCGGGTGCAGCGCTGTTTAACACAAGCTAGAGTCCTGGTCGAGCGTCATTTATCCACTTCCCGCCTGTTCTGCCTCTGTAAAGCTGGTAATTTAAACACTTCAATGAAACTGAAATAAGCTGCGACTGCTGACATTGTCTACGTTAATTAAGTTTACATCTCTGTGGTGCAGGACTATATTTACATTTATTTACGAGGAAAAGTTTCATCTGTGGTGGCAGAACATTGAGCCTCGCTGCGTCCTGATCCAAAGCATTAATCCCGCTGCAGCTCCAGGGTGCAGAGCTGGACGACAGACACATGAAAAACACATTGAAACAAATGCATCTCCACTGGAGCCATGGGACGGATGGAGACGTTCTCTCCAGTTCTGCAGAGTTATGAAGGATACTGCAGGGTTCTGTAGGGTTTCAGACTGACCTGTAAAATTCCAGAGGGTTCTAAAAGGCTCTGCCGATTATTCTGAGTTTTGCAGGGTTCCTCAGGGTTCTGCAGGCTTCTGTGGGCTCCACTGGGTTCTATTGGTTCTGCAAGGTTGTGTAGGATTCTGCAGGGTTGTTCGGAGTTGTGTCGGGTCGTTCAAGGTTCTGCAGGTTCTGTAGGATTCCACACGGTTCTTCAGGGTTCTGCGGGTTCCTCCAGGTTCTGTACGGTTCTTCTGAACTTATATAAATCCAGCAGTAAGTATTTCAGATCCCTCTAAAAAGGTTGAAGAAAAGTCAAAAGTCCTTCAATCTTGATCTTGTAAAAGTGGAAATCATTTTCAATGTTTACTATATTTTCCTGAGGATGCGACAGCCAGCGGATGATTGTCGCTGGCGCCAAATGAATAGAAAAACAAACCGAATGAAGACAGATTGTTTAGAAATCTACATTTTAATTGGAGCGCCGCCGGCAGCGAGCGGCTGGGCTTGTATGAGTGGGGACGAACGTACAATCACGGATCCTTTCATGAAGCGGGATCATCTCCCCACGGACACCGCTGCCGCTTCCAAACAATTACATTCGTCTCAATTAAAAGTCACATATTAATCTCACAAAAAAGATCGAGACTTCACCTGCCGCTGGCGAGGTGAGGGCAACGGTTTCAATTTATATCATTTTTCATCTGATTTGCATCAAAAGAATGGCTTACAATTAAAAAATTACATCGGGATGTTACGTCAAATAAAATGAATTTCTTCAGAATATATGAAATGTTTTCGTTTTCAGCCAGTTCTCCCGTTTCTTTGTCTCCACCTTTAACTTATATGGGAGTGGTGTTCACTAAACAATTGTATTTTTGGCTGCCCAAATGATTTGTTCACAACTTCATTTGACTTGTTTTACATGAACAGCTTCACTCTCTTGTAAACTCTGCACAATGAGGGTTCCAGCAGCGAATGAACAGAGAACTCGGTCTTGAAAGAGGATTGTGTAAAGTTTGCATCAAACAAATGGATAAATAGAATCGTGCTGATGTTAAAAGTAAGACTCATGAATTCTAATGTAAGATATTTTCATGATTTTTATGGCCTAATATTTGCCAAACTGAATTGAAGACATTTTAAGACGTTTTAAGGATCTTCAGAATCATAGACTCACTGAGTAGAATAGTCGGAAGAAGAAGAAGAAGTTTAGAATGAAGAAGTTTAAATCTGTAAAAGCATCTTTCCATCTGGGTTTAAAAAATAATAATTCTGTTCCAACTGGAATATCCTTCATATCTGAGAGTGGTTCACTATTAAAATAAAGACACAAATATGAATGTGTCATCTAGCTGCTTGGCTGTTAATATGGAGTCAAATAGTTGCAGCTGAGGGTGCCTTTCCTTTTTCTACTCTTCTCAAAAAGTGCAAGAATGAAACTCAACATAATTAATTCTTTAGGTCCCAGTGAGTGCTGTACTACAACGTGCTGTGTAAATATGCACTTACCCTGTGGTGGAAGTGAAGGAAGAGCTGAGGAAACAGGGAGAAGGTTTGTGACCAGCAGCACAAAGACAGGGACTTAAAAAATCAACAAATAGGACAAATAAATGAATATATTTTTGAAAGGCGGAGGATTTACACAGGAAGAGGGTTTGCTTTGCACGCCTATTGTTGACATTTTGTTTTGCTGTTTCACTGAAATCGATCGAGGGTTGACAGATAAACAAACAGAGGAGAGGTTTGCTTTTGAAAAATGTGGGTCTTTGAATAAATCCTGGAAGAAGGTTTGGAGAAGTGAAGCATCCTCCACGTTTCAAGTACAACGTGCTCAGACAGGGGTTTGGGTTTGGATGTCACAGTAAACACGGATGTAACTACGGATGTAACTATTATCCACAGCTCCTTTTCATAGAGGCTACAGTTGTTTAGTGTATGGAACAGAGTTTGAGGTTTGGAAAAGATGCACGGAACGTGTTGTTCAGTTGGAAGGACTCTGTCTCCCTCGTGTGTCCTGCTTCTTTTGGAAAGTAATATCAGGCTCATCTGCACAGACATCTCTTTGGAATTTCATCAAGTCATTCTTGCATTCAGATTTCCTGGCAAACAAGGCAGATATTTTGCATTTTGATGTGATCCATCAAATTCCTCTGCCATCTAAATTTTACATACAAACGTCACAATTCAAGCCTCTGTCTACGAATTTTCTAAATGATGCCAAATTTAATATTGAATCCATTTCTTTGGGCTTAATGGCAAAGCTGTTAAAACCATTCATCTAAGAGATATATATTTGATGTCATTTTGGCATATTGCATGTTGTTCCTGCATTGTATGTAATGGAAAATAACAATTATAATAGGAAACAAAAATTGTAATAATACGTATTTACACAAAATGACGTCATCGAACTCAAGCGTTTCTTCCGCAGAAAAACAACGTTGGTAAGCGACGTATTTTAAATCGACATTTTAGAAAACTTGCTGTTTCTCAACTCATAAAATCTTTTTATTTCAAAGATTTCAGTTAGGAATTGTATTTTCGTATTCACGCAATTCAAATTTTGTATTATATGTGTTTATTGTAGTGTGCTTTTGTAATGTAATGTACGATCCATACTTACTGTTTCTATTGTTATTATTAAAGTTATTATTATTATTGTTGTTATAATAATAATAATTATTATATAATTATAATTATAGTTATTATTATTATTATTGTTATTATAATAATAATTACTATTATATAATTATAATTATAGTTATTATTATTATTATTATTGTTATTCTATGAATACAAAAGACGATATTGCTTAATGTAAAGTGTATTTGAACATTGGGCAAAGTGCTATACAAATACAAGTTATAATAATAATAATAATAATAATAATAATAATAATAATAATAATAATAATAATATTAACAATATGAATAATAATAATAATAATGATAATAATATTAACAATATGAATAATAATAATAATAATGATAATAATAACAATATTATAATAATTAACAATAACCACAACAATATGTGATGAGTAACAACAATAACAACAACAGCAATAATAACAATGATAATATTTCCACAATAAATATTCAATACATAACGATATCCCTCACGTCTCGTCGTCGTTAATCTCTTCAGGCATTCAGCGGGGACACCCGCGGACTCAGTAGGACCCCAGAGGGCCATCATGGCGGCGCCCGTGGCAGACGCCGGGTTCGAAGTGTGGCTGAACGGGCGGCTGGAGGCGCTGGAGGCGGACCGGGAGGTGTACGGAGCCTACATCCTGGGAGTGCTGCGGGAGGAGGACGGCGACGCGGAGCGAAGCGAGGCGCTGCGGGAGATCCTGTCCGCCTTCCTGGTGAGAGGATGTGGCGGCGTGGAGCCGTGAGCCGCCCGGTGCTCCGAGCTCCAGTCGCCGGGTGTCCTGTTCCGCCTCATGACATCACATTCAGTACGGTTATTACGAGGATAAACCCCGTGCAATCCACCGGGGAAGGGGCCTCAAGTACCGTGCCGTTTATTTACTCTACTCTTTGAGAGGTCATTCAAGTAGTTCAAGATTATTAATGTGAGTCCAATAATGCAACAGACACGATCCAAAACTAACACTTAAGTAAAATATATATATATATATGTATATGGTATAGAAATGAAGGTTGTTATCATCATCATCATCATCTTCATTCCCTGTTGTTCAGTGTGTTTTACGGGTTGTTTTCCCATTTTGGACCAAGCCTCCCTGAGCTCAGTCTATTTCTAGTTTAAAGTGACTCCATCACAGATGTTTTATCTGTATTTATGAACACAACGCGGCTGTTGAAGGCACTGGTTCTCAAACTCTTTGTTCAGCTTCATTGGCATTGGCAGGAAAAACAACAATTATCAAATCTTGAACCGTATGAGTTTTGTTTTTTTTAAACATCATCTTCGTCTTACGGCTGCTCCCGTTATATAAAACCAATATTTCAAAACGTTTTTCTTATTTTATTTTGGGAGAACCCCTCATTTGAGAAGCACTGATTTAAGGTGATGGACTAGTAGAGGAAGCCATAGTTTTGGACTAAACTCAAACGTGTGGAATTTGAGATGCAAGGTTTCTATTTTGTTGGTGTGAAGAAGTCGGTGAATGTTTATCATTTCAGATACTTCAGTTTTACACAGGAACAAAAATACTGCCGTGGGGGGAGGCTTAAATTCAGATATTATTCTCAGAACTATGAGAATAAAGTTGTCAGAATTCAGACTTTACCCTCAAAATTCTGACATGAGCCGTCGTCTGGAAAATGGTCAACTATTAAAAAATGTAAAATCGCAAAAACTCAATGTGAAACAGTTCTGTTCCTTTAATGTATTTTGAAGGCGTTGGGTACAAACATGGATGTTGTTTAACAGCAGTTCTGTCGCTTTGTGCAGGAGGACGACGCCCTTGAAGACGCCTGTAATCAGATCATCCAGCAGTGGACGGAGAGCTGCAGTCGGTCCAAAACAAAGTGTGACGGTGACGACGGTAGGACAGACTGAGAATTCAATACCATAATTTTCCAACTTTCAGTTGTGTCATATTGTTCTGAAATACAGTGTCATGTTTTGATGCAAAAATGTATTCAGAAAATGCAAGACAACATTACCTGAAATGCGTCCTAATCAAGTCAAAAGTTTTATTTCAGGCTTTTAATTGTATTTTTAGTGTGACGTATTTTTTTTTCCTTAGCAGATGTGGATGTATTGATATTGTATACATTTTGCTGTCGTTGCCACGATACAGAATTTTTCTAGAGATGCACCCATCGACTGTTTGTCACTTCTGATCCCATTCCAATACGTATGTGCCGATACTGATTCAGATACCAGCTCTTTTTTGCGTAAGGTTACAGGAGCCTGTTGTAAACCACACAGCACTGATTAAAAGAGCAACAAAGTATGTGAAGTAGGCTTCACATACTTGACATTTAACCTTCACATTCAAACAGGTTAGGGTTTTATCCAGAAAAACCACAACCCTGTTTACTTATTTGTTTTCAGGCCAGTCTTGCTCGCGGTGACGTGGACGTAGGATTATTTTGGTTTTAAACCAGACGCGACTGGCAAGCCGAAAGGACGTATTGTGTCCTTTTTCATCCTCATCCAGTGATTCCTTTCAGTGTGGCGCTGCATATTATATACGTTGGAATCATGACGTAACTCCAAAGTGCTTTCAGCTTTGATGTAGATGTGAAACATCCTAGAAAAGTTTTACAAGGACACACGTGAATCTTTTACTTTATCGTGATCTGTTCAAATTTAAAATGCAGAGAAGGTTATGCATTGATGTAAGGGTTTATTTTCCTCTATAAATAAAAGATATTCCGATTTCATCACAGTGTTAGGTTATTTTTTTAGTGAGTTTGTCTGAAATCAGCCGTGAGTTTATGTTGTAAAGGAATCTCTGAAGGCAAGTCTTGACATTTCGCTTTTTCAGTTACTTGCCCGATCGTCAATTTTACCTGTCCAAACACAAAAAGTTCGGGATATTGGGCTTTCGGGTGAAATTTCAGGATGAAGCTAAAATGCACTATAACCTTTACAGGTGAACTTCATTTGACCTTCTCTAAACTTTTGAATGCACACGTCCAACTGTTCAGTGTTTCAGTACTTTTTGCACAACTTGCTGTTCTCCAACAAGGAGCTGAACGGCAAAATTCACAACAGGTGTTTGATCCATGAATGGACCAATACATTTCCTGGTTCAATTAGAGTTGGTATTTAAAGTCCTCTTCATCATGCTGTTCACATGTTGACATCATGAGACCAAGACAACACCAACAACTGATCAACAGCACCTCGCCTTGCGAGGCTTCAAACAGGATGTTGTCAGAGGGAAGTGGCCACTGAGCTTAGAGCGTCACAGAGTGTCATCAGCAGGTTGCAACAGAGATACAAAGACTGGAAGAGTCACAGAAAGGCACAGAAGTGGACGTCCTAAATTTCACCCGAAAGCCAAATATCAAATAACCAAATATATATAACTTTTTGTGAGTAGTGTATATAGACACACACACACACACACACACACACACACACACACACACACACACACACACACACACACACACACACACACACACACACACACACACACACACTGTATAGTATATTTATACACACACACACACACACAGTATATTTATACACAGACACACACACACACACACACACACACACACACACACACACACAGTATAGTATATTTATACACACACACACACACACAGTATATTTATACACACACAGTATGGTATATATCCGGGTTGGGTATCGATAGTTTCACTTTGATATTGTCCAGTCGTGGCTACTAGGATCCGATCACCAAGGGGCAGCGGGAGTAGGAGGGGGTCGGGGGAGTTAGTCACAGCACAATGCCAGCATAGACAACATTGAAGGAAATATATATTTTTTTTTATTCAAAAATGTATTCTCTGTTTAGCATTTTTTATTGATTTAATTTAATTACATTTTTAGAATTTAATTGTGATTAAAGATTTCAAATAATCAAATTGAGCGTGGCTCAGCGTCTGATGGAGCATAACAATTTCTCCTCTATTCAAACAATGGCTCCCTTTTAAAAGTGGGTATCTGTGCACAGGGGCAAACTAAGTCATTTGGAGGCATATGGTTTTTTTCATTGAATGCCTTGCTTTCATTGTAACTGTGTAATTTGTTTTAGATGATGTTAATTGAGTCATATTTAATCATTATTAATAATGTTATTTTTTTTAGTAGTGGAATAAATATGGACAAAATATTTCATACAATTTCATAGTTAAAGGAAATGCTTGGGAGCCGTCTCCTCTCCATCACATCCGCTCTGTACATTCTTCTCTTATCTGACACTTCTCATTCAACTCTTCACAGCGCCGCGTTCCGTTTAACATTATTGTCTTGTGTTTGATATCACAATCCAAATCATATCCATAACCTTAACTACTCTTATGGGGCGTGCACCAGTGCATACCAACACCTCACACAAGCTGCCAGACTCTGTTCTGCCTTTTCAAGTGGAGAGCGGTGGTGAATCAGAGCACACTTTTAGAACGCACAAGCTGCGACCCCCTCCCCCCAGCTCACCTAAAAAAAGCCCTGCTTCAGTGACACAGTTCACGTTATTTTCAGATAATGTTACATTGGAGATCACATTTCTCTTTCACTTGCCTGATTGGACAACACTACCAACACCCGAACACAGAGTTTTCTTGCCCAGGGCAAGCGGCAAGGTGGAGCCCTGGAAGGCTTCTCACTTTGTAGAGAAGTTATTCTCATTCCTAAATACTTATATCATGGGTTGAGCGACTCACCAAAAAACTGAGTAGAATTACATCCCTAAGGGTCCTGTGAAGTTTCACTTGGTTGAAGAATGCTGAATGTCAAGTTGTGAAGTTAATTTGTTGGATTCCTTTGGGTTCCATTCCCAGGGCAAAAAATGTAATTAATATGAACCTGCATTTCACTACTGACCCAAACCTGGCCAAATAAGGAGTAATGAAAGGATTCAACGGTCTAAAATGAGTTCTCACTTGGTACGTAGTGTGTTTCTGTATGTTGATATTTATGAAGTTTACTTTTAACGACGTTCTGAGACTTGTTCAGCACACAAAATGAGAGAATAAGAATAAGAGAATCTACTGAATATGGAATTTTGTTTTTTACTGAGCATGGAAGTCTTCCCCTCTGTACAATGATGCTATGTGTGTTTCGCTCCTATGATATCAAGACCATTAAGTGATTTCATCCATCATTAAACTTGGCTGAAAGTTGGAAACCAGCATGTGCCTCTATGGGTGCGAACCCCCGCTTGGGAACTGGATCTTTTTTTAAAGAAGAAGAAACAGTCTTTATTTGTCACGCAACACACCACACTACAACACGACTTGTGTCTTTTATTCAGCCCCTGTTGCTACCACTGAATTCTTGTGTGTTACTTCAGACTTTCTGTATTTCTTTCCTCCAGCTGAAGTTCAGGCCATCGCCAGTTTGATTGAGAAGCAGGCGCAGATCGTTGTCAAGCAGAAGGAGGTTTCTGAGGAGTCCAAGAAGAGGAAAGAAGCTCTTCTGGCTCAGTACGCCAACATCACGGAT
>NC_137205.1:32561917-32586917 GCF_960531495.2 Zeus faber | reverse complement strand
AGGATGTTGTTTCAATAAATAAGCTAATTGTTTCGTATAAATAGTGCCTTTAAATAACAGTCAATTGGAGCAAGATTTACATTCCTTTTGATGTGACACTAATTAATGGTGAGAGGATGACTTGCATGTGTTGGTAACACCGAAAGGAAGTTCCTGAACGCTGCATTCAAAGCTCTGGTTTACACCCTCAGATGAAGAGAAAGAAGAGATTGAATTTACTAAGTTCTGAGCTAGGAAATGGCTTGGGCTGTGGTGCTCTAAGGGCCTTCAAACTGTTTATTAAAAAGGAGAAATATGAGTGCTTCTTAAAACCATCTAATTGCTCATTGCTCGTCATTCGACTGGCTGACAGTAAATATTTCTCAGCCAGGCAATTGGGCAAAACAAGCCAAAATGATACCTGTTGCTGTAATTTACCATATCCCCACATTGTGACCGGTGCTCTTGCTGCTCAGTAGTCTATAATGCCTGCAGATATTGGGACGGTCGTCTGGACTGCACACCACAGGGTCGTGCGGGACTTCCGGGTGGTGGCACTCAAGTCCTTCAAGGCACCAGCCAGCAGAAGAATTTCTGACAAACAGTAAGGATGGATGGTGTTTTACGCTTTGGTTTTCTAACACTCAACAAAAAGCTGGAGACACAGAATTAAAGGTCTCCGCAGACTGTAGGTCGGTGCCTCTAAATTTAGACTCCTGTTTCGAAAAGCATGCGCTCTGGCTCAAATTTACCTTTGTTGGCTCTGAATCGAGGTCCAAACTGCTTCTGGTGGGAATACGAACAGAGCAGCTCCTCCTTGCGTCTGGCTTGAGTCACACAAATAGCCTTATGGTGTTGCTCCAGAGCTAAGATGATGTTGGCATGGAGGGGCCCCATCTTCAGTTGCTCCATTTTAGCCAGAAGGCTCATCACCTGCCATACATGGGCTCAGTCAGTAGGGTCCATTTGTAATAGGTCAATACATGACCACTAGGATGCACTTAGTGATACTCAGATACACTTCCATTCAAAACAAACATTTGAAAAAATGCCTTTGGTTAAATTTTTTGCTATTTTTGCATAAAAAAAAACAAAACGAAGATAAGCCTGATGAAAAAAAATAATCTAGTAAAGTGAAGAACCACTGAAAGAAGAATTGTTATAGATGTAAAAAATAATTTCTGAGCTGACCATTGCTTGTTCACGAATTTGTTCGACAATGAGGCGATCCACTCCAGAGTGGTTGGGGGGCAGTTTGGGCAGAGGGCTGCTGCAAGTTGCAAGTGAAATACATTTTCCGGGGAATGCTTTGGAGAGAATGACTTCTGTCTAAAATAGAAATTACATTTTTACTTGAAATCTCGTTATTGAGAGGAGCAAAATCATAACAGATGTAATTCAAAATGAATTCTTTAAGCCACAAGTTTTTAATGTTCACCTTCTTCCTCTCGTTCTCCAAACAGCTCAGCTGTTCACAGCATTCTTCCAGATAATAAGGAAGCAGGCTCATCTGTCCTCCACGGTTCTTCATAGTTCTTGTGGATGTGCTTTCAGGGGTTAGGGAGGATTTGGAGTTAAAATCCCTCTGGTTGGGGCTGAAACAACCCTGCTTGGAGCTAAAAGCCCTCTGGTTGGTGCTAAAAGTCCTCTGGTTGGGGCTAAAAGCCCCCAGGTTGGAGCTCCAAGCATCCGGGTTGGAGCTAAAAGCCCCCTGATTTGAGCTAAAAGCATCCAGGCTGGAGCTAGAAGCATCTGGGTTGGAGCTCAAAGCCCCCCGGTTGGAGCTAAAAGCATCCGGGTTGGAGCTAAAAGCCCCCTGGTTGGAGCTAAAAGCCCCCTGGTTGAGGATAAAAGTTTCCTTGTTGGAGGTCTGCCTTGGGAGGGAGGATGGAGGATTTATGGAGTGCAGGTGCTGTGTGGTCTTACCAGCGATGAACATGTTTCCCAATTGGTCAAAGTGTGGAGGTTGTGGGTCCAGAATTTTAGGGTTCAGTCCAGGCCCCCTGGTTATTTCTCTTTTGTAACCGCTGATCGGTAGCATTGTGTTGCTGTACGAGCTTTCTGGAACACACCCGGCCATATGCATCATATTCTTCTCCAGCTGCATGTCCACGTCCACACTCATCTCTAACTGGATCTGGGCCTGGTTCTGTCCTGGTCTAGATCTAGTTGGATAGTAGTCTGGAGTGGTTTGTGGACCTCTCTGTGTGTTATTTAAGTGTTGAGAACCAAAATCGGACACCGACTGCCACGCCTTTAAAGGCACGCTGGCCACCCTGGGTGTCCTGAAGTGGTCCTGTACCTCGCTCTTCTGCATCAAACGATGGGAAGACTGGTTCAGAACCTGATTCACAGGGAGCTTGTTTCTACCATGTGAGATCTTATTCTGGTTTGGGGGATTGAAGGATGCAGAGAAGGGTTTGTATTGTTTGTAGCTTCCTGCGTTTTCAGGCACAAGCTTTCTGAGAGCTCTGGAGCTAAAATCACTCTCAAACGTCTGCTGCAGAACTCTGGCCGTTAGTTCCCTCGGGACTGCCCCGAACTCTGGAACCGGATCCTCATTAACCTGCATTTTAGGTGCACTGTGGGTGGCCAGTGTAGGACAACTAAATTGATGTAGTCCAACCATGCTTCTAGGCATCTCTGCGGCTGACCTGCTGATCCTTTGAGCTTCACTGACATGGAAGCCGTCCTTCTCACCCAGCATAAATGCCTGAATACTGCTGACCATGCTGACTTCTTGTGCAGCCCTTTTCTGCTGGGGGGTTGTGCTGTTCCAGCTACAGTATTCCTCGTTAGAAGGAAATAACTGGCTGCCCATGTTACTTTGACCGACTGAGGCATCCTTCAGGTTGTGGAAATTATTCACAGGTTTAAAGTTGCTAGTGTCATCTGGCAAAATGATCTCTTTTTGAATTTGTTGAGCGTCTGTTAGGAAGATGTTCTCAATGACGGCACTTGGCAGATCCGGGTGTAGTCTTTGAGACTGGGGAATGCAGTTGTCCATATCTCCGTTAGGGGGAGTAAGAAGCCACTGCTCAAAGGGATTGAGTCTGTTCACCTGTTGCCATATGCCATTAACATCTTCGGAAGTTATCTCCTCCTCAGCTTTATAAGGTAACACACTGTGTATTTGGCTTGGATGGAGGATCGGGTTGGATTCTCTTTCTGAGGCAGACTCAAAGTATTGTAGTACATCTTTGCCCACTGTCTTTGGAGACCAGCCAGACATTAATGTGGATGAATTCCTAAAAGAATGGTTGAATATGTAAAATTAACACAAGCTTTTGCAAAGCTTAAAAATGAATGAATGGGAAAAAATATATTGGGAAAAAAAGTAGATTAACCAATGCATACAGTATATACAGGAGTCAGAGATACAGCTACAATTCAAAACCACAGATCTGAACGAAATTCATTTAGAAATTGAAAAATCAACTACTTCAAAAACTCATATCAAGTAAGGATATCCAGTCTCTGTGTTCCTGCGTCTCTAGTCTTTATTACTGGGATATTTATTATACCAGTCAAAACTCATATGTACGTATCGCATCAGCAATGTCAGTGTATTGGATCATTATGAATTTATCAGTACGGCTTTTGTTTCGTATTGCGGACTCTTTATCTAGATATGTATCAGATTGTCTGAGAGGGTTAGACACACACCCCCTAATAGCAAGTAATTACATACTATTAGCTGTGAAGAGTGAGTGCAAATGCAAACAAGACCATCCTGGTCACATTCTAGGGTTGGGCTATATGTCAAAATCTCCCTACCGGCCACTGTCAGCCCAACAACCACCGATTGCTGATATATTTGCGTGTTTTTCCAATGTTCTCACTGATCGGGCTAGGATAAATCTCCTGCTCCTAGTGGCCTCTGTCTGAAAAAAATAATGTGGTGGACTGTGGGGGATAGTATTCAAGATTCTGATTGGCTGAGTGTGAAATCATTTATTGTGACATCAAAGCCACCTGGTTTGCCAAAAGCGCGGACTACCCAATAAAATAAACGGCACATGTGACTTCACTAAGTAAATGACACAGAAGCGACGCATATTATTGCTGGCAGTGACACACTAGGTTTTAAAGACAGGTTAATTATTTGCAGAGCTGAATTCTCAAGGAGACAGACCATCAAATTAGCAAAATAAAAGGACAAAAATCATCCCCCCACCCCCGCAAAAAAATTCTAATTTCACTCCAAATAATGCAATTCATAATAAACTAAGTGACTGTGGTGTGGGGATGGGATGGTTTGAGCAGCCACCCCTGACCTGTATCTAGGTGATTGGGATCAGGGTGACTGCATACCTGTTGTTTGTTGTCTGGGCTAACGAGCAACAGTTTAAAACCCCCATCCTCACACACACTCAGGCTAGGAGCCCTGTCATGACATGTTCTATCTGCTCCGGGCGCCATCTAGCCTACGATAAATTGGTGTCTACAACCCATTGTCTTTTGTGTCTCTGTGTTGGGAGTTCCTGAAAACGCCACTTGGGTGGCGTGTGGTAGGGGGAACTGCCACAGTGACCTTAAACTTAAAGTCATACCTGTCCATTTTGAAGGTGTCCAATGAATCTGGTTCCTCCAAAATATTTGACACTAGGCCATCTAGATCCACCTCATTCCTGTTACGATAAGTGATTAATTATCAACAATGTAACACTGATATACAGCTGCAACAACTAACAGATGTAATCAATGGCATTGATTTAAAAAAAAATAAAAAAAAATGTTTTATTACATTTTTGTTGACCTACGGTTATTGATTAGTTGCAAGGATACGCTACAAACACTTTAAAGACTGCTACATCACTCCCTGAGTGGAGCTACAGGAGTTCCACTAAAGGCTCAATATGGATATAGTGAATATATAACATATTTTTACATTGTGCAGTGATTGTATGAGGATCTTTATGTGTCCCACCGCAGCAAAAGCCATCTCGCGCATTTCTAAAATCGCCAGGAGCAGCCAACTAACCTTTCTTGAAGGAAAATTTGATTTTACCAGATTCGTGTTCCTTTGTTTTTTTATTTTTTATTTCTCAACATATTTTTAAAACTGGGTTTGATTTATAAATAGTATAAAAATGTTAAACCGTGGAGTTAAATATTCCTGTTAGATTACATGGGAAAACGCAGTTCACTTACCGAGACGCTGAACAACGCTGAATAACGCAGATCGATCGTTTCCTTTAAAGCGAGCGTCCAGGTGAAGATCATTCCTCCATATTACATGTGATGTGAAGTCACATTGTGAAACCGTTTTGATAGAATTCAACCTTTAAATCTTATGTGTTTTATGCACACACGGAGACATCGTTGTGGAGGGGGCGTGTCACTAAAGTCACCGTCACTTCCGTAAACAAGACGAGGATCCGGTTTCAATTGTCTGTAAAAACTTTCATTTCCCCCTGTTGTTATTGATTACGAGGAGCGGGTGGAGGAAGATCGAAATCATATCGCGGACCTTAATCTGACCAGTGTGATAGATCCAAGTCAGTTTAGGCAGTGCGTACTGGACTTCATTTTCCACGATGGTCAGTTCTCCTACAGCGACGCTGAATCTGATATTACTCCGGACTTGGAGAACATTTCAAACAGCGGATTTCAACCGTTTACCATTCAACCTGAATGTGATGAATATTTTCAAGAACCACCGGAGACCTACGATACGTGCGTTGTTACAACGGAAGATGTTGATGACGTGATGAAGTCCGTTAAGGTTGGTGATTTCAAATAAAAATAAAATAATTCCACTTTTATAAAACATGCCTATTCTTACTATTAAATAAAAGCCTTTATCAATACAAAAATACGTTCAACGTTCCCTCAAAACACAAGAACAAAGCAGTAACTGGCCCATTCAGCAGTATGTTAAGTAGCAATGTGGCTTTGGCTACCCCATTTGCATTCTGGGAGCTGAATGAAGACAAGTCTCGGCGAAACTTTCAAGGCGATTATCTCAGAAACACAGTTTGCCAAACCCTTGTCATTAACAAGTCATAGCTTTAAAAAGATTTGCTGGATTTGCACGTGACACCTTGTTTGGAAGCTCTGATTCTCCACTTTCAAATGATGCGGAAAAAAAAAGTCAAAGTCGAAAGCCGCCAAGTGACCCTGAAGTATGCAGTGGGTCACATATGTCATGCGCTATGTTTTGATTGAATAAAATGTTAAAAAAAATTATTGCACGAGTGACAGAGGCATATTTTGGAAGATGGCTGTCGGCAGTGGCTGTGGAAAGTGAAATTGAAGTGCAACCAAAAGTATAGGAGAGCTTGATCTTTCCTGATTGGTGATGCACCTAAGAATAACTCATAATAAATATTTTAATGTTTACAATAAGTTTCCTTTTTATCAGATTAATGTCAATTAATCAACATCATTATCAATAGCTTAATCGATTACCAAAAAAGTTAGTTGCAGCCCTACACTGATACAATAACCTTTGATTAAAATAGCATCAGTAAGAACAGGGAGCGACACATTTCAGCATAAAGCTCTTTGCAGATGACCTTCACCTGCTCTCACTGCTAGTTTTGTCAAACTGAATGAGTTCAAATGGATCTTCTTTGTTGGACCAGCATGTGCTTTCCTGCTGTGGCACTTTGAAATGGATAAGTGCCAAGCTCCCACTGCTTTCACTATCTCCATTTCCACTGGCCTATAATGTAAAAAGGAGAATTAATCAGACCTTCAGACAGTAAATACGGTACCATGTGATGCCAAGAGAGGAGGCTACAACACACCTAGAGCATGCTAGCATTACAACAAAATAAAATGGGCTACTATGGTGCATGTTATTTTACATACTGTATTTGTATATAACAGGCTCTGACAACTGCGGTTGCCCAGTTGCCCCCGGCAAACAGATTTGGACCATTATCACCCATCTTGTTGGGTACAGTTGCCCTGTTGTTAACCACTTTTCATATGTAAAACAGAAAAGCGTGGTATACATCCAGAAGTTTAGAATCCTCCACCAAGGAAGAGTTGTTATCCTCAAGTATTAATCTACTGCGAAACATGGTTAAACAAATTACAATATTGAGATATAGATAACAATTTCAAATGATCATTATCATCAATTATAAAATGATTAAAATTCAGCAACCATTTTGTAAGTCTTTGCAACCAACAGCTGATGCTTGGCAACTCAGCAACCACTTCTAGAAGTTAGTGACAGGCCCTGCTTAAACATTGAATTTCTATTAGAAGAAGAACAATCTTTAATCATCACACAGCACACCACACTACAACACATGCACACACACACGCTTTGGATGGTGGCCGGTGAAATGAGGCCTCTGTGTTTAAGGCATCCTGGCTTGTCCTTCCTCCGGGGGCACAGCCAGGAGCAGGGGGCAGCGTTCTAGACGCACCTGGGGACCTGGTGACGAGTGTCCATCGCTGGTCAGACCATGATGTGTGCATGTTTTGGGGGGGGGGGTCCTTACTGACGTTAGGTGGAGGAAACCCCATGTGAGCACGGGGAGAACATGGAAACTCCACCAAGAAAGGCTCCTATTTGGGAGATAACCCACCGGAGCACGGTGCCAACAGCGCCCCAGGCGGGAATCGAACACAATCGACCTTCTTGCTGTGAGGCAGCAGTGCGATGCACTGCTCCACCGTGCCACTATTACAATGACTTGTGTACTTTGCTGACGTACTACTTCAGACATCATCTAGTTTCCTGTTACAGCGAGATCATGTTGGTTTTGAAACTTGGGAGTCAGTTTCATGATACATATGGTTTTGTTTGAACAAAGCAGTGAATAAATTAATTACTGAAAATTCTTAACACACAGTGACTAAAAAGAAATCATTGAAATTTCGTATCCATATCTGGTATCAGTACCAAAATGCCAAAGAGTGAGTACCAAGGATTCAGTCCAAAAAATGGTATGTTAGTGTGGTTTCAAATGATATAATTCTATACATTTTGGGCATAATACATATATTTTTTACGAGAACATTTTACGAGACAAAACAAACAAATTCTTTAAGTTTGTTATTGAGACAATTTATTAATCAAGAAAGTCTGTGGGGGCATATAAAAAACAATCTATAATATATAAAATATTTTTTAATATTTTAAATATTATTTATCTAATTTGAGGGAAAACATATCGCAAACAACTGAATACCCCTCTCCCCTAGGCGGTGCAACATGGCGACCTTCCATGGAAGAGAAGGTGGCCACGACAGTCGCAAAAGGCTCGCAAAAGGGTGTTTGGTTTGTCCGTTCTGGGCTACTGTAGTAAAGTGGCGGTGCAACCTGGAGGCCTTGGTGAAGCGTACCCACTCCCTTACGTAGACAAAAATGGCTCATTCTAAGGTAGTGCCAACACAAACATTCTCAAATGAATGGAATTATACACTAATTAATATACATACTTATGAGTGTTACATTCCATTTCTGCCAAGTCCATTCCTTAATTTCTACACACGGCACCTTTAATAGAGAACTTTACAGTTATAACACCATTTGAACTGATTTGTATATCCTGGCAATGCATTTTGTATATATGTATTTACATACCTCATATCTGACCTTATTTTGGTGCATGAATATGTATTTACATACCTCATATCTTTCCTTATTTTGGTGTACGAATATGTATTGACATACCACATATCTTACCTTGTTTTGGTGTATGAATATGTATTTACGTACCACATATCTTACCTTATGTTTGTAAGTGGAAAAGCGAGAATTTGATGGAAATTCTTCAAACTCCATAATGACCTTCATGAACTTGCATTGGTTTTATTTTGTATTTTTCAGCATTATTGACCTAGAAGTGCATCAAAAACAGCCATTAAATGGAACAAAGTAACACACATCAGCATCAATACAGGCAATAATAATAAAACAATGTCAACATTTACCCTAATAATCAACAGTAAGTAAAATAAAAATGATGGCAAGATACAAATAAACCTGTCAATTATCACATTACACTAGTTTGATTCGAATTTAATACTATGGAAGCTAGTTTAATTATCCGTTAGCGGCTAACTAAATTAGCCAGCTGACAGAGGAAAACGAGCTGCTAGCTGAAGACAACTAGTTGATGTCTTGTCTACTTAACGTTTATGATTAAACAGCGACTCACCTTGTAGATAACTAAAACTTTATGGGTTAATAAACGCCATATTATTACGTATTATTACTAATTCATCATAATTGTTTGATAAAATCACGGATGAAGAAAGAAAGTTCGAGAAGAGCCACCTTCACCGCCTGTGGCTCCTGGTCACTGATTGGCTGATGGGAAAGGGGTTTGTCCAATCAGCATCGAGGTGAGGTGGGCGGAGCGAAAAAAAACAACTACCAGCAAAGCAACACTTTGAGGATTATTATTATTATTATTATTATTATTATTATTATTACTATTATTATTATTATTATTATTATTACTATTATTACTATTATTATTACTATTATTATTATTATTATTATTATTATTATTATTACTATTATTATTATTACTATTATTATTATTACTATTATTACTATTATTATTACTATTATTATTATTATTATTATTATTACTATTATTATTACTATTATTATTACTATTATTATTATTATTATTACTATTATTATTATTACTATTATTATTATTATTATTATTACTATTATTATTACTATTATTATTACTATTATTACTATTATTATTATTACTATTATTATTATTATTATTATTACTATTATTATTACTATTATTATTACTATTATTATTATTATTATTACTATTATTATTATTACTATTATTATTATTATTATTATTACTATTATTATTACTATTATTATTATTATTATTACTATTATTATTATTATTATTATTATTATTATAACTATTATTATTACTATTATTATTATTATTACTATTATTATTACTATTATTATTATTATTATTATTACTATTATTATTATTATTATTATTTTTATTATTATTATTATTACTATTATTATTACTATTATTATTATTATTATTATTACTATTATTATTATTACTATTATTATTATTATTATAACTATTATTATTATAATTATTATTATTACTATTACTATTATTATTATTACTATTATTATTACTATTATTATTATAATTATTATTATTACTATTACTATTATTATTATTACTATTATTATTACTATTATTATTATTACTATTATTATTACTATTATTATTATTATTACTATTACTATTATTATTATTACTATTATTATTACTATTATTATTATTATTATTATTATTATTATTATTATTATTGTTACTATTACTATTATTATTATTATCATTATTATTATTACTAATATTATTATTATTATTATTATTATTATTATTACTATTACTATTATTATTATTACTATTATTATTATTATTATTATTATTATTACTATTATTATTTAAACACCATAAAACTCACTAAGATGTGAGGTATGTAAATACATATTCATACAGTGAAAAAAAGGAAAATAAACATTACATTTATGAAAAACACTATATATACTATATATCCTATATATACTATAGATACAATATACACTATATACACTACGTATACTCTATACACTTTATATATCTATACACTACATATACTCTCTACACTATATTTACTATATACACGGTACTGTATATACCAGTCACACCCCCTTACTGTGAAATAACACTTATCGACCAATTCACTTGACGACCTGGTGGTAGAAAAGGAACTGGGTTGTTAAGTGAGCAGTACCTGTATAAATATTATATGTGTATATACTGTATATAACTGGGTTGTTAAGTGAGCAGTACCTGTATAAATATTATATGTGTATATACTGTATATAACTGGGTTGTTAAGTGAGCAGTACCTGTATAAATATTATATGTGTATATACTGTATATAACTGGGTTGTTAAGTGAGCAGTACCTGTATAAATATTATATGTGTATATACTGTATATAACTGGGTTGTTAAGTGAGCAGTACCTGTATAAATATTATATGTGTATATACTGTATATAACTGGGTTGTTAAGTGAGCAGTACCTGTATAAATATTATATGTGTATATACTGTATATAACTGGGTTGTTAAGTGAGCAGTACCTGTATAAATATTATATGTGTATATACTGTATATAACTGGGTTGTTAAGTGAGCAGTACCTGTATAAATATTTTATATGTATATACTGTATATAACTGGGTTGTTAAGTGAGCAGTACCTGTATAAATATTATATATGTATATACTGTATATAACTGGGTTGTTAAGTGAGCAGTACCTGTATAAATATTATATGTGTATATACTGTATATAACTGGGTTGTTAAGTGAGCAGTACCTGTATAAATATTATATGTGTATATACTGTATATAACTGGGTTGTTAAGTGAGCAGTACCTGTATAAATATTATATGTGTATATACTGTATATAACTGGGTTGTTAAGTGAGCAGTACCTGTATAAATATTATATGTGTATATACTGTATATAACTGGGTTGTTAAGTGAGAAGTACCTGTATAAATATTATATGTGTATATACTGTATATAACTGGGTTGTTAAGTGAGCAGTACCTGTATAAATATTATATGTGTATATACTGTATATAACTGGGTTGTTAAGTGAGCAGTACCTGTATAAATATTATATGTGTATATACTGTATATAACTGGGTTGTTAAGTGAGCAGTACCTGTATAAATATTTTATATGTATATACTGTATATAACTGGGTTGTTAAGTGAGCAGTACCTGTATAAATATTATATATGTATATACTGTATATAACTGGGTTGTTAAGTGAGCAGTACCTGTATAAATATTATATGTGTATATACTGTATATAACTGGGTTGTTAAGTGAGCAGTACCTGTATTAATATTATATGTGTATATACTGTATATAACTGGGTTGTTAAGTGAGCAGTACCTGTATAAATATTATATGTGTATATACTGTATATAACTGGGTTGTTAAGTGAGCAGTACCTGTATAAATATTATATGTGTATATACTGTATATAACTGGGTTGTTAAGTGAGCAGTACCTGTATAAATATTATATGTGTATATACTGTATATAACTGGGTTGTTAAGTGAGCAGTACCTGTATAAATATTATATGTGTATATACTGTATATAACTGGGTTGTTAAGTGAGCAGTACCTGTATAAATATTATATGTGTATATACTGTATATCACTGGGTTGTTAAGTGAGCAGTACCTGTATAAATATTATATGTGTATATACTGTATATAACTGGGTTGTTAAGTGAGCAGTACCTGTATAAATATTATATATGTATATACTGTATATAACTGGGTTGTTAAGTGAGTAGTACCCAGTGTGTACAGCCCTTTCAGTTTCCTCCTTCACAATGGGAAGTTGGACTCCCAAAAAAGGGCCGACCATTTCTTCACTGAGGTGTAGTTCGTCAGGTGGTGTAGGTGGAGTTAGTGCCAATTAGTAGTGATTTCAACAAAATAGAAAAATGCCAAGAGGTGTCGGTGGAGTGTGGTGGAGCACTGCCACCACTCTTTCTTAAATATGTGACTAGAAACCCAGTGAAATAACCAAACTAGTACTAACTAGTACTGACTAGAACTAACTAGTACTAACTGGTTACTGTGGAGACAAGGAGTGTTCAAGGTGTTTCACGTCTCCTTGAACCTTCAGGATTTACTGCACCCCCGTATATACTCAGTATTTACTCCACTCAGGATCTACTCAGTATTTGCTCCACCTAGGATATACTCAGTATTTACTCCACACGGGATTTACTCAGTATTTACTCCACTCAGGATCTACTCAGTATTTACCCCACTAGGATCTACTCAATATTTACTCCACTCATGATACTCCACCCAGGATCTACTCAGTAATTACTCCACTCGGGATCTATTCAGTATTTTCTCCACTCGGGATCTACTCAGTATCTACTCCACTCGGGATCTACTCAGTATTTACTCCACTTGGATCTACTCAGTATTTACTCCACTCGGATCTACTCAGTATTTACTCCACTCGTGATCTACTCAGTATTTACTCCACTCGTGATCTACTCAGTATTTACTCCACCCGGGATCTATCCAGTATTTACTCAACTCGGGATCTACTCAGTATTTACTCCACTCATGATCTACTCAGTATTTACTCCACCCAGGATCTACTCAGTATTAACTCCACCCGGAATCTACTCAATATTTACTCCACTCATGATACTCCACCCAGGATCTACTCAGTATTTACTCCACTCGGGATCTATTCAGTATTTTCTCCACTCGGGATCTACTCAGTATTTACTCCACCCGGGATCTACTCAGTATTTTACTCTACTCGGGATCTATTCAGTATTTACTCCACTCGGGATCTATTCAGTATTTACTCCACTCGGGATCTATTCAGTATTTACTCCACTCGGGATCTATTCAGTATTTACTTCACTCGCGATCTACTCAGTATTTACTCCACTCAGGACCTACTCTGTATTTACTCCTCTCAGGATCTACTCTGTATTTACTCCACTCCGGATCTACTCAGTATTTACTCCACTCAGGATTTACTCAGTATTTACTCCACTCGGATCTACTCAGTATTTACTCCACTCGTGATCTACTCCGTATTTACTCCACTCGTGATCTACTCAGTATTTACTCCACCCGGGATCTATCCAGTATTTACTCCACTCATGATCTACTCAGTATTAACTCCACCCGGGATCTACTCAATATTTACTCCACTCATGATACTCCACCCAGGATCTACTCCACCCGGGATCTACTCAGTATTTTACTCTACTCGGGATCTATTCAGTATTTACTCCACTCAGGATCTATTCAGTATTTACTCCACTCGGGATCTATTCAGTATTTACTCCACTAGGGATCTATTCAGTATTTACTCCACTGGGGATCTAGTCAGTATTTACTCCACTCAGGATCTACTCAGTATTTACTCCACTCAGGATCTACTCTGTATTTACTCCACTCGGGGTCTACTCAGTATTTACTTCACTCGCGATCTACTCAGTATTTACTCCACTCAGGACCTACTCTGTATTTACTCCTCTCAGGATCTACTCTGTATTTACTCCACTCCGGATCTACTCAGTATTTACTCCACTCAAGATCTACTCAGTATCCACGCCACCCAGGATCTACTCACTATTTACCCAACTCAGGATCTACTCTGTATTTACTCCACTCAGGATACTCCACCCAGGATCTACTCAGTATTTACTCCACTCTGGATCTATTCAGTATTTTCTCCACTCGGGATCTACTCAGTATTTACTCCACCCAGGATCTACTCAGTATTTTACTCTACTCGGGATCTATTCAGTATTTACTCCACTCAGGATCTATTCAGTATTTACTCCACTAGGGATCTATTCAGTATTTACTCCACTGGGGATCTACTCAGTATTTACTCCACTCAGGATCTACTCTGTATTTACTCCACTCAGGATCTACTCAGTATTTACTCCACTCAGGATCTACTCTGTATTTACTCCACTCGGGATCTACTCAGTATTTACTTCACTCGCGATCTACTCAGTATTTACTTCACTCGGGATCTAATCAGTATTTACTCCACTCGGGATCTACTCAGTATTTACTCCACTCAGGATCTACTCAGTATTCACTCCACCCAGGATTTACTTAGTATTTACTCCACTCAGGACCTACTCTGTATTTACTCCTCTCAGGATCTACTCTGTATTTACTCCACTCCGGATCTACTCAGTATTTACTCCACTCGGGATTTACTTAGTATTTACTCCACTCAGGATCTACTCTGTATTTACTCCACTCTGGATCTACTCAGTATTTACTCCACTCAGGATCTACTCTGTATTTACTCCACTCAGGATCTACTCAGTTTTTACTCCACTCGGGATCTATTCAGTATTTACTCCACTTGGGATCTACTCAGTATTTACTCCACTCGGGATCTATTCAGTATTTACTCCACTAGGGATCTATTCAGTATTTACTCCACTGGGGATCTACTCAGTATTTACTCCACTCAGGATCTACTCTGTATTTACTCCACTCAGGATCTACTCAGTATTTACTCCACTCAGGATCTACTCTGTATTTACTCCACTTGGGATCTACTCAGTATTTACTTCACTCGCGATCTACTCAGTATTTACTTCACTCGGGATCTAATCAGTATTTACTCCACTCGGGATCTACTCAGTATTTACTCCACTCAGGATATACTCAGTATTTACTACACTCAGGATCTACTCTGTATTTACTCCACTCGGGATCTACTCAGTATTTACTTCACTCAGGATCTACTCAGTATTTACTCCACTCGGGATCTACTCAGTATTTACTCCACTCAGGATCTTCTCAGTATTCACTCCACCCAGGATTTACTCTGTATTTACTCCACTCAGGATCTACTCAGTATTTACTCCACTCAGGATCAGTATTTACTCCACCCAGGATTTACTTAGTATTTACTCCACTCAGGACCTACTCTGTATCTACTCCTCTCAGGATCTACTCTGTATTTACTCCACTCCGGATCTACTCAGTATTTACTCCACTCAGGATTTACTCAGTATTTACTCCACTCAGGATCTACTCAGTATTCACTCCACCCAGGATCTACTCAGTATTTACTCCACTCAGGATCTACTCTGTATTTACTCCACTCAGGATCTACTCAGTATTTACTCCACTCAGGATCTACTCTGTATTTACTCCACTCAGGATCTACTCAGTATTCACTCCACCCAGGATCTACTCAGTATTTACTCCACTCAGGATCTACTCTGTATTTACTCCACTCGGGATCTACTCAGTATTTACTCCACTCGGGATCTACTCAGTATTTACTTCACTCGGGATCTACTCAGTATTTACTTCACTCGGGATCTACTCAGTATTTACTCCACTCGGGATCTACTCAGTATTTACTCCACTCAGGATCTTCTCAGTATTCACTCCACCCAGGATTTACTCTGTATTTACTCCACTCAGGATCTACTCAGTATTTACTCCACTCAGGATCTACTCAGTATTCACTCCACTCAGGATCTACTCAGTATTTACTCCACTCGTGATCTACTCCGTATTTACTCCACTCGTGATCTACTCAGTATTTACTCCACCCGGGATCTATCCAGTATTTACTCAACTCGGGATCTACTCAGTATTTACTCCACTCATGATCTACTCAGTATTAACTCCACCCGGGATCTACTCAATATTTACTCCACTCATGATACTCCACCCAGGATCTACTCCACCCGGGATCTACTCAGTATTTTACTCTACTCGGGATCTATTCAGTATTTACTCCACTCGGGATCTATTCAGTATTTACTCAACTCGGGATCTATTCAGTATTTACTCCACTAGGGATCTATTCAGTATTTACTCCACTCTGGATCTATCCAGTATTTACTCAACTCGGGATCTACTCAGTATTTACTCCACTCATGATCTACTCAGTATTAACTCCACCCGGGATCTACTCAATATTTACTCCACTCATGATACTCCACCCAGGATCTACTCCACCCGGGATCTACTCAGTATTTTACTCTACTCGGGATCTATTCAGTATTTACTCCACTCGGGATCTATTCAGTATTTACTCCACTCGGGATCTATTCAGTATTTACTCCACTAGGGATCTATTCAGTATTTACTCCACTCGGGATCTATTCAGTATTTACTCCACTCGGGATCTATTCAGTATTTACTCCACTAGGGATCTATTCAGTATTTACTCCACTGGGGATCTACTCAGTATTTACTCCACTCAGGATCTACTCTGTATTTACTCCACTCGGGATCTACTCAGTATTTACTTCACTCGCGATCTACTCAGTATTTACTCCACTCAGGACCTACTCTGTATTTACTCCTCTCAGGATCTACTCTGTATTTACTCCACTCCGGATCTACTCAGTATTTACTCCACTCAGGATCTACTCAGTATCCACGCCACCCAGGATCTACTCAGTATTTACCCCACTCAGGATCTACTCTGTATTTACTCCACTCAGGATACTCCACCCAGGATCTACTCAGTATTTACTCCACTCGGGATCTACTCAGTATTTACTTCACTCGGGATCTAATCAGTATTTACTCCACTCGGGATCTACTCAGTATTTACTCCACTCAGGATCTACTCAGTATTCACTCCACCCAGGATTTACTTAGTATTTACTCCACTCAGGACCTACTCTGTATTTACTCCTCTCAGGATCTACTCTGTATTTACTCCACTCCGGATCTACTCAGTATTGACTCCACTCGGGATTTACTTAGTATTTACTCCACTCGGGATCTACTCTGTATTTACTCCACTCTGGATCTACTCAGTATTTACTCCACTCGGGATCTACTCAGTATTTACTTCACTCGGGATCTAATCAGTATTTACTCCACTCGGGATCTACTCAGTATTTACTCCACTCAGGATCTACTCAGTATTCACTCCACCCAGGATTTACTTAGTATTTACTCCACTCAGGACCTACTCTGTATTTACTCCTCTCAGGATCTACTCTGTATTTACTCCACTCCGGATCTAATCAGTATTTACTCCACTCGGGATCTACTCAGTATTTACTCCACTCAGGATCTACTCAGTATTCACTCCACCCAGGATTTACTTAGTATTTACTCCACTCAGGACCTACTCTGTATTTACTCCTCTCAGGATCTACTCTGTATTTACTCCACTCCGGATCTACTCAGTATTGACTCCACTCGGGATTTACTTAGTATTTACTCCACTCGGGATCTACTCTGTATTTACTCCACTCTGGATCTACTCAGTATTTACTCCACTCGGGATCTACTCAGTATTTACTTCACTCGGGATCTAATCAGTATTTACTCCACTCGGGATCTACTCAGTATTTACTCCACTCAGGATCTACTCAGTATTCACTCCACCCAGGATTTACTTAGTATTTACTCCACTCAGGACCTACTCTGTATTTACTCCTCTCAGGATCTACTCTGTATTTACTCCACTCCGGATCTACTCAGTATTGACTCCACTCGGGATTTACTTAGTATTTACTCCACTCGGGATCTACTCTGTATTTACTCCACTCTGGATCTACTCAGTATTTACTCCACTCAGGATCTACTCTGTATTTACTCCACTCGGGATCTACTCAGTTTTTACTCCACTCGGGATCTATTCAGTATTTACTCCACTAGGGATCTATTCAGTATTTACTCCAATCGGGATCTATTCAGTATTTACTCCACTAGGGATCTATTCAGTATTTACTCCACTGGGGATCTACTCAGTATTTACTCCACTCAGGATCTACTCTGTATTTACTCCACTCAGGATCTACTCAGTATTTACTCCACTCAGGATCTACTCTGTATTTACTCCACTTGGGATCTACTCAGTATTTACTTCACTCGCGATCTACTCAGTATTTACTTCACTCGGGATCTAATCAGTATTTACTCCACTCAGGATCTACTCAGTATTTTCTCCACTCAGGATCTACTCTGTATTTACTCCACTCAGGACGTCGCTTTTGAGGCAAAGTTCAGATCAACTATCGTTGGACGTTGGAACTTGAACTGAACAGAGAGAGAACGAGGGAACGACGACCTTTAGCTGCCAGCATAGATGTGTGTGTGTGTGCAGAGGTGTGTTTGTTGATCAGCTGGGTGCAGCGGGGGGTGGAGCAGTGGGTGGAGGATCATTAGGGGGGTGGAGGGATGAGGGGAACCAGAGGGAGGTGAGGAGGTGGAGTCATCCCAGAGGAAGGTGGAGAGGGAGGGTTTACACATGCAGAAAGAGAGAGAGACAGAAGGAGAGAGACAGAGAGAGAGGGAGAC
This sequence comes from Zeus faber, assembly GCF_960531495.2. NCBI lineage: Eukaryota > Metazoa > Chordata > Actinopteri > Zeiformes > Zeidae > Zeus > Zeus faber. The sequence goes on along the minus strand of NC_137205.1, from coordinate 32,568,079 downwards.
AGAGAGGGAGGGAAGCAGACAGACAGAGAGAGAGAGAGAAAGAGACAGGCAGAGAGAGAGAGACAGAGAGAGAGGGAGACAGACAGACAGAGAGAGAGAGAGAGAGAGAAAGAGAGAGAAAGAGACAGGCAGAGAGAGAGAGAGACAGAGAGAGAGGGAGACAGACAGACAGAGAGAGAGAGAGAGAGAGAGAGAGAGAAAGAGACAGGCAGAGAGAGAGAGAGACAGAGAGAGAGGGAAGCAGACAGACAGAGAGAGAGAGAGAGAAAGAGACAGGCAGAGAGAGAGAGACAGAGAGAGAGGGAGACAGACAGACAGGCAGACCGAGAGAGAGAGACAGCAGGAGAGGAGTGTCTGTCGGGGGAAGCCCAGTGGAAGTCTGATAACCACTGTGACACAGTGACTTAGTTCCTGTCGCCTCCAGAGGGATCGGCTCGTCTGCAGCAGCCATGAGCGGCGGTGGCGGACCCCGCCGCTACGTGTCCACCTTCAGCATGCAGATCAAACCGCCAGCCAGGAGCAACCAGAGCAACTCGGCAACCGGAGTTGCAGTCACTCAGAAAGGTAAAGGAAGCAATTAGACGGATGGTGGAATGAAGGAGAGCCGGAGACATGCCATGACTTGAGGTTCAGGGTGAGGAGGAGGATGAAGATGAGGAAGAGGAGGAGGACGAGGAGGAGGTGGAGGACGAGGAGGAGGAGGATGAGGAGGAGGAGCTTCTTCATTCCTTTGTTTGTTCTGAACGTGGTTTGACCTTCTCAGGGTTCTGAGCTCCAGGCTCCAGATCTGATTCTGTGTTGATATTGTTTTGTTTTGTAGTGGCTGGGATGCGTCACAGTTTCTATTCCACTGCTGCTCAATGTGTGGTCCGGGGACCCTATGTGGTCCATCAGGTGCTTCCAGGGGGTCCCCAGTAAAGTGATCACTCGTTAAACTTTTAACAGGAGATTAATTCTTTCCTACCCTTTTGCTGCTAAAATATGCTGATTTGTTAGAAATGTTGACATTTTTGTTAAAATCTTCCGCGTAATCTACGTATTGAGGTTGAAAGCAACATAGAAAAACATGAAAGATTTAAAAAAACATGAAAGATTTAAAAAACATGAAAGATTTAAAAAAACGTGAAAGATTTAAAAAACATGAAAGATTTAAAAAAACATGAAAGATTTAAAAAACATGAAAGATTTAAAAAAACATGAAAGATTTAAAAAAACATGAAAGATTTAAAAAACATGAAAGATTTAAAAAAACATGAAAGATTTAAAAAACATGAAAGATTTAAAAAAACATGAAAGATTTTAAAAACGTGAAAGATTTAAAACATGAAACGACCCTGAGGTGTTCTGTTCCATCTACATGACGGGGAGGCAGGTACAGAGCTTCAACAGCTTTATCATTCTTCATGGTCCAACCTAAGCTGATGGTGTTTAAATGGAGGACTTGGAGGACCTGAAGGTGTCATTTCACTCTGATCTGCTGCCTGATCTTTCAGTTTGTCAAACAGACGATGACATAAGAGTTGTGACATCATAACTGACTGAACAGGCCGTGCAAGGTCTGGTGATTCTGAGGAAAATGTTTTGTCTCCGAGGGATCCTTAAAAGTGGTGTACTTTGGGGTGTGTTGATATCCGAGGATGTACACGGTGCTGGTGCTTTACCTTGTACCGTACAAGTTTTGTACAGGTCAGATGAAGGATGAATGTGTAGTTTGTGTAGTACAACACAACACCAAACCCATCCGGTTCTCTGATGATACTTAAATATTTCTTGGATCGAGTGAGGAGGTAAACAAGGTATTTTTATTATGTGTATTTGGAAAGAAATTTGTAGTGCGACACTTTGGGTTTGGGTTTTTTTGGGTTGGGTTTTTTTGTTAGTGGAGATGACTGGAATATGTGGGTACTGTACATAGTTTATGTTTTGTATGCATACTCATGATTATGAGCCAAAGAGATTAGGTGGTTGTACGTTAGGTCATGGGTCCTATTTAGAAACAGGGAATATAGAATTACATAGAAATGTTTTGCAAACCTGTTTTACCGAACACCGTACGAGGGTGGAGCCATTTAGGAAAAAAATGTAATTGGGATTTTTTTTTTTAGACCAAATTGCGATTGTGATTTATTATGGGATTTTTTTAAAGTTCCTTATCTTCTCTATTATTTACTAAACACAAACAATAAATCGTTCTATAGTATGACCAACACAATATTAGATACAGTCAACATATAAACTGTTCTTTCCTGTCAGCCATGCCCAGGTGTTATGATGTAATAAGATGAATTAATATGAATAACATTTCTCTATTTAACTATTGAATTGTGACCGATCGCTGTCATCCCATCGCCGCGCACATCATCGGTACCGTCGGAGAAGGAGACAGGTGCGCATATTGGGCACTGGCTGCTCCCTCGCCGCGTCCCGCTCTCAGGATGGTGCGCAAGGCGTCCCTCACCTACAGGACCAGCCGGTTCTGGACAGCCGCATTAGTTTAATTGTGTAACATTCAACGGAAATGTAGCCTTTGCCATTGGAAAGTTCCGTTCTATTCAATTGGGCTCGATCGATTGTGAATCGCTGAGCTCTACACCATACTTAGAAAATATTTAAAACATACGAAATAATGAACATAACCTCCACCAGCACACTCATCCATGTGCATTCACATGCTAAAAGCCACGCTAAGGGAATGCTAGGTCTTTCTGTTTAAAGTCTGGTTTTAACAGTTGAGGGTTTGGCCACATTCTCTAGCCACTAGGGTGCAAATCTAGCCACTGGGGATGCACAAACCAGTGTATCATCAGTGCCGGTCATAAGCCTGGATGAATAGAGAGGGTTGTGTCAGGAAGGGCATCCAGCGGAATAACCATGCAAATCAAACATGTGGACAAATAATCAGATTTTCATACCGGATCGGAGGCCCCGGTTAACATCGACCGCCACTGGTGGCGTTAGCCAACAGGGTGCCAGTGGAAATTGTGCTACTGTCGGCCGAGGAAGATGAAGAAGAAGAAGAAGAGGGGGAAGGCGTGTCTGGAGACAGCAGGAGAGGAAGAAGGGAAGGAGAGTAGAGTGGAGAGTAGGAACTTTGAATGTTGGCACTATGAAGGGTAAAGAGAGAGAGCTGGCTGACATGATGGAGAGAAGGAAGGTAGATGTACTATGTGTACAAGAGACCAGGTGGAAGGGGAGTAAGGCCAGGAGTATCACGGTTGTACAAACTGTTCTACCATGGAGTGGATGGCAGGAGAAATATGGTAGGGATGGTCTTGAAGGAAGAATATTTCAAGAGTGTTTTGGAGGTGACGAGAGTGTGGGACAGAGTGATGAGCATGAAGCTGGACATTGATGAGGTGATAATGAATGTGGTCAGTGCATACGCTCCCCAAGTTGGGTGTGAGATGGAAGAGAAAGAAGAATTCTTTAGTGAGTTGGATGTAGTGGTGGAGAGCGTCACCAAGGGAGAGAGAGTGGTCGTTGGAGTAGATCTCAATGGGCATGTTGGTGAAGGGATTAGAGACATAGGTGACGAGAAGGTGACAGGTAGGTATGGTGTCAAGCAGAGGCATGTGGAAGGACACATGGTGGTGGATTTCGCCAAAAGGATGGAATTGGCTGTTGTGAATACGTATTTCCTGAAAAGGGAGGAACACAGGGTGACATACAAGAGTGGAGGAAGGCGCACACATGTGGACTACATCTTATGCAGGAGGTGCAATCTGAAAGAGATTAGTGACTGCAAAGTGGTGGTAGGGGAGTGTGTTGCTAGGCAGCATCGGATGGTGGTCTGTAGGATGACTCTGGAGGCCAAGAAGAGGAAGAGAGTGAAAGAAGAGCCAAAGATAAAATGGTGGAAGTTGAAAAAGGAGTGTTGCGTGCAATTTAGGGAAGAGGTAAGGCAGGCAATAGGTGGGAATGAAGGGTTACCAGATGACTGGGAAACAACTGCAGAAGTGGTGAGGGAGACGGGCAAGAAGGTACTCAGTGTATCATGCGGGAAGAGGAAGGAAGACAAGGACTCTTGGTGGTGGAATGAGGAAGTACAGGAGAGCATAGAGCAGAAGAGGTTGGCGAAGAAGAAATGGGAAAGTCAGAGATGAAGAAAGTAGACAGGAGTACAAGCTGATGCGGCGCAAGGCAAAGAGAGAAGTGGCAAAGGCAACGGATAAGGTGTACGACGAGTTGTATGAGAGGTTGGACAGTAAGGAAGGAGAAAAACACTTGTACCGATTGGCAAGACAAAGGGACCAAGCTGGGAAGGATGTACAGCAGGTTTAGGGTGATGAAGGATAATGATGGGAATGTGCTGACTAGTGAGGAGAGTGTGTTGAGAAGGTGGGAGGAGTACTTTGAGGAGTTGATGAATGAAGAAAATGAGAGGGAGAGAAGAGTGGATGATGTGGGGACAGTGGATCAAGAAGTGCAGCAAATGAGCAAGGATGAGGTGAGAACAGCATTAAAGAAGATGAAGAGTGGAAAGACAGTTGACCCAGATGACATACCTGGGGAAGCATGGAAATGTTTAGGTGAGATGGCAGTGGTGTTCCTAACGAGACTGTTTAACACCATCCTGGAAAGGGAGAGGATGATGGAGGAGTGGAGAAGAAGTTTACTGGTACCATCTTCAAAATAAGGGAGACGTACAGAGCTGTAGTAACTACAGTGGAATAAAGTTGATCACCCACAGCATTAGGCTATGTGAAAGGGTAGTGGAGGCCAGGTTAAGAGGAGCGGTGGGGATCAGCGAGCAGCAGTATGGTTTCATGCCAGGAAAGAGTACTACAAATGACATGTTTGCTTTAAGAATGCTGATTGAAAAGTATACGGTATAAGGTTATTTTAAGTCGAGGTATAAGGTTTTGATAAGTCGAGCTATAAGGTTACGTAAAGTTAAGGTATGAGGTTATGTTAAGTTGAGGTATAAGGTTAGGTTAAGTCGAGGTATAAGGTTACGTTAAGTTGAGGTATAAGGTTGCGTTAAGTTGAGGTATAAGGTTGCTTTAAGTTGAGGTATAAGGTTACGTTAAGGTGAGGTATAAGGTTACGTTAAGTCGAGGTGTAAGGAAAGCAAGAGTCAAGTTTAGGTACAAGGTTAGCAGCAGCAACGGCAACACCAGTTAAGGTATAAGGTTAGCGGCGCCCCCTCGCTTCGTGAAGCGGCTGGCGGACCGCACCGCAGACACGGGAAGTGACATCACGCTGGGCGGAACTCTGAGCAGCTCTCAGCCAATCACAGTGTCCCGGCTGCACAGCGGTGAGCAGGGGCTGTGAGAGGTTTCTTCTGGGCTGAAATACTGTTTTCTGAAGATTAAGTGGATTCACTGCATCCTGACGTAGTACTTCATAATATCCTGTTTTCCAACAACCCTGGAACAACACATTATGTCATAACGCTGAATTTTCTAATTACTTGCCAAATTGTACTAAAATTTACCTTTATTATGCAACACCACTAAGTAAAAAAATAGTAAAAACTGAATCCATAACTGAATTCCTCCGCACCTCCACCCGTTCCTCGTCCTCCCTCAGAGAATGTTGTGGAGAATGGGAACTGGATGCGGTCCCCTCAAGACCCTGTGAAGGAATGCTGAGGAGCTGCTGAAAGCTGGGTGGAGCAGAGCACCGCCCACGGTACATCCCAGCACCACCCTAACACCACCAACAGAGTCAACATCCAGATGAGTTCAGTGCAGTTTATGATGTTAAAGGGTAGTTTGTCTGTTTTCCAAGCTGCAGCTTCTCACTCTGCTTCACCGCACTGAGGAGAGCCTGAAGACATGATGAGAGCTTCACGTTTTAAAAGGATGTTCATGTTTTTTATCTCCGACGTGTCTGTGCTGCATTGGAGCTCGGCGAGGAGCTGCAGCAGAGCGGGTGGTGTAACAACAGTTAGACATGATTAAAGCAACTTTTTAACAAGAGGGGGAGAAAAGCATCAAAGGTATGGTTAAAAACACCGTTCTTCAGCCCAGCCTGCACAGTGTTCTCTGAACTGACGATGAGGTTGGTTCAGGACAACAGGAAGTAAAAGGGAAACGCATCACTTCCTGTCCTGCTCTGCCTGACCGCTCAGATTACACCAAATCAACAAATAGTGTGGAAGTTCAACTCCATGTAAGGACCTCACACCAGCACCACCTCTGTAGACCTGAACCACAC
>NC_137205.1:32549417-32556917 GCF_960531495.2 Zeus faber | reverse complement strand
AGGAACCTGTGCCGCTCGTCTCCTGTTGCTTTCTGTTGCTTTGGGACATTAAGTGAAAACTACATGTTTTGTGTAAATACTTGAAAAAATAACAACACCCCAATAAAATCCACCAGGCAAGATGTGAAGAAGGCAGCCTCCACCTGTACCTCCCTCCACCCCTTCTACCTCTACTGTACTCCACCTCCCTCCACTCCACCTCTACTTTGCTCTACCTCTGCACTGCCTTTACCTCTACTCAACCTCTACTCTACTCTACCTCTAATCTACCTCTACTCTACCTCTACTCTACCTCCTCTCTACCTCCACTCTACCTCTACTCTACCTCTACTCTACCTCCTCTCTACCTCTACCACAGTTTCCTGTTTTCCTTGCAGAGAGGCCTCAGCCTCCTCCATCCTGCCCGCTCATCTCCCAGCTTCCCGACGGGCCCCTGGTGCTCTCCTGGTCCGGCCCCTGCTACGACGGCGGCAGTGCCGTGCTGGGCTACGTGGTGGAGGTGAGGGTTGGAGGCCTGGCGGAGCCTGGGGGTTGGAGTGAGCTGGTGGCCCAGTGCCGGAGCACTTCGCTCAGGGTCTGTCCATCCCAGCTGCAGCCTCAGAACCTCCACAGCTTCAGGGTCCGAGCCTTCAACACCGCAGGGCTCAGCGAGCCCAGCGCCCCCAGCCCCCCCCTCAGCATGGAGCAGCAGACAGGTGAGTCACCTGGAGCCACTGGTTGCAGCTCAAAACACAGGAAGAGAGAGAGAGACGGAGAGAGAGACGGAGAGAGAGACAGAGAGAGACGGAGAGAGACGGAGAGAGACGGAGAGAAAGACGGAGAGAGAGACGGAGAGAGACGGAGAGAGAGACGGAGAGAGAGACGGAGAGAGACGGAGAGAGAGACGGAGAGAGAGACGGAGAGAGACGGAGAGAGAGACGGAGAGAGAGACAGAGAGAAACGGAGAGAGAGACGGAGAGAGACGGAGAGAGAGACGGAGAGAGAGACGGAGAGAGAGACAGAGATAGACAGAGAGATAGACGAGAGAGAGACGGAGAGAGAGACGGAGAGAGAGATTTTTTTTTTGGATTTTTAAAGCATCTTTATTTTAACATTTTCTCTGGTTCACAGTTACAGACAACACAACAAACACACTTGGTTCACTAACAGAGTCCTACACGTTAAAAACAGACTGGAAGCACAGCACCGGGGATGGTAGCTCAGGAGGTAGAGCTGGTGGTCTAGTGATCTAAAGGTTGCTGGTTGGATCCCAGGCTCCTCCTGCTAGCATGCTGTAGTGTCCTTGAGCAAGACACTTAACCCCTAATTGCTCCTGATGGCTGCGTCCGTCAGTGTTTGAACAATTGGAAGTCGCTTTGGATAAAAGCGTCTGATCAATAACTAAATGTAAATGTAAGGTCGTCCTCCACCAGGGAACAGATGGCGTCATTAAAACACCACAGCTTGATGAAGACGTCCAGACTCTTCATCAGTCGGTGAAAATTAAAATCAATCAAGACTCTGGCCCTGACCAACGCTACAAACACTCTTCCTTAAACACTCTCCTTTCCCCTCAGTTTGTTCCTCCTCGTGAGGTAGATGGCCATCTTCGCTTCCCCTACTAGAAAATTAAGCAGTCGCCATTTCTCTGCGTTGGCCCTGTAGTATCTGGCCCCAAAAATAAAACAGTTTCTGGACCACAGAAACAAAGCTGTTGACAGCTACGGCTCCATGTAGGACCCTCCATTGGAGGTCCCCCGTCCTTTTCTTGGAGGGAGCTTTGTAAAAACTCCTCCAACACGGCTCCTCCTGTCCCCCCATCTGGAGCCGTCCCCTCCAGACAGTGTCCTGCCGCCCCTCCAGTCCCTTCCTATTTAAAACAACCACACACTCTTTGTAAAAAGCCTTCCCGCTGGCTGCGTGCAGGTCCAGTTCTGCATAACGTGCCCTGTGCAGCAGCTTCCCGGAGGACCCCTCCAGGTTGGGGGTCAGGGTCATCTCCGGGAAGGGATCCTCCGGGTTTGGCTCCTCCGCGCCTTCGCCGTACTCCTTCAGCAGGGCCAGCTCCTCCTCCGTGAGCGCCTCCCTCCACCTCTTGAGCACCAGGTGTACGATCCTGGTGGACCTCACCCCCAGCTGCTCCACCATGGCCTCGCCGTCCTGCAGGTCGCTCCCCGCCGCCGCCACCACCTGCCTCAGGGTCAGGACCCCCGCCTCCCTCAGGATGCTCCTCAGTCCTGGAGTGGCCCCGTCCTGCACATCCAGCCTGGCTCCTCCGATCACCGGCTCCTCCAGGAGCCAGTGGAGGGAATCTGCGGCCTCCCTTTTCCTGTTCTTAAATAACCCCCATGCTTTAAAAAGCTCCTGATAAAAACGGGGTAAGCCCGACGTGTTTAGAAGACTCGTGTCCATTAAAAACAACGAGCGGTCAAGTCCCATCCTCCCAGTCCTCTTTAAGACCAAGCCCGCCACGTCCTTCCAAACGTTAAAGTACCCCGTTAACAACTTCTGCACAAACTGTAACCTAAAAGTTTCCACTCTGCTCCTGATGTCCACCACACTGTGCCCCCCTTCCTCTTTAGGCAGAAAGACCTTTTCCTTCCTGACCCAGTGGAAATTCCGCCCCCAAAAGAAATCCATCAGCTCGGCCTGTATCTTCCTTTCTAGCAGGTCTGGTGGTTGGACGCAGGCCACTCTGTGCCACAGCTGTGAGGCCACCAGGTTGTTGATGATGAGCATCCTGGCCCTGTAGGACAGCTGTGGCAGTGCCCACCTCCATTTTCTTAGCTTGCCCTGTATCTTTCCTAAAAGTCCTTCCCAATTCTTCCCCACCATGCTTTCACTCCCTAAAAACACTCCCAAATACTTAAACCCATCCCTTCGCCACCGTAAGCCTCCTGGCAGTTTTAAAAGTCCCCCCCTCCATCCGCCCACAGCCAGCGCTTCGCTTTTGCCCCAGTTGACTTTCGCTGCTGATAGCAGCCCAAAGTCCCTGACGATCCCCTCCAGTTTGCTGATTTCGTCCTGTTTCTTTATTAAGACAATGACGTCGTCCGCATAGGCTGATAGAATGTGGCTTCTCTCGAGACCGTTTAGAAACACACCCTCGATGTTCGTCCTTAATTGACACAGCAATGGTTCTATGGCCAGAGAGTACAACATCCCTGAGAGGGAGCAGCCCTGTCTCACCCCTCGACGCACTTTAAAAGGGCCGCTCAGCCCTCCATTAATCTTCAGTATACTCTCGATGTCCTGGTACAAAACCTGGATCATGGCTATCAGACCAGGGCTGAGGCCAAAAGCCTCCAGAGTTTTCCAGAGGTAAGGGTGCTCAACCCGGTCAAACGCCTTTTCCTGGTCTAGCGAAATGAGCCCAGTTTCAATGCCCAGAGAACTAGAGACGTCCAAAATATCCCGAATTAAGGACACATTGTCCAGAATGGACCTACCAGGCACACAGTACGTTTGGTGCTGATGGACTACCAGGTCCCACACCTCCCTCAGCCTGTTGGCCAGCGCCCTCGACAGGATTTTATAGTCCGTGCACAGAAGGGACACAGGACGCCAGTTCTTGATCTCCTGCAGGTCTCCTTTCTTGGGTAGGAGAGTGATGACTGCCTTCCTGCAGCTGACTGGCAATAACTTATCTTTAAAACCTTCATTGAAAACCATTAAAAGGTCCCCCCGTAACTCCTCCCAGAACTCTTTGTAAAACTCTGCAGGAATCCCGTCGATGCCGGGGGCCTTACCCCCCTTCATGCTCTGCATGGCCGTGGAAAGATCCTGCAGGGTCAGAGCACCGCACCCCCAGCACCGCACTGACATCTTCCGGGACCCTGGGCAGATTCCCACACAAGAAGTAAAACAGTTATTTTTGCTCCTCATGCTCACTTCTGTACAGTTCTGTGTAAAAGACCATGGCTCTCGTCCGGATCTCCTCCGGCCTCCTGAGCTCCTGTCCTGTGTCTGATCTCAGGGCGTGGATAAACCTGCTCTGCCCGTTCCTCTTCTCCAGGCTAAAAAATAAACTAGATGGTGCGTCCATCAGTGCTGCGCTCTGGAAGCGAGAGCGGACCAGCGCCCCCTGCGCCTTGGTGCCTAGTAGGTCCGCAAGAGCAGCTCTTTTAGACTTGAGGTCCTTAATGTGATCTCGATTCCCAGTGGGTTCCACTACCCCCTGTAACTCCACAATGTCAGTCTCCAGATCCCTCATAGATCTGGTGATGTCCCGTGTGACATTGAGAGTATACTGTCGACAGAGCTGCTCTATCTCCCTCTTCCCATAGTCCCACCAAAGTCTTAAGGAAATAAAATCCTGCTTTCTGTTTCTAAAACCTTCCCAAAAAAACCTAAAAGCATCCTTAAAGTTGGAGTCACATAGTAGGGTGGTGTTAAAATGCCAATATGCACTTTTGGGCTTTACATTGGCGATAAAAACACGGAAAACAACCAGGGAGTGATCGGTAAAACCAACAGGCACCATTCTACATTCCTTAAAAATGTAGAAATGGTGCTTAAAACAGTAAAACCGGTCTAGTCTGGCCAACGATAGAAAGGTGCCTCTGCAGTGCACCCAGGTGTACTGTCTTTCATCCCCGTTGGTTCTCCTCCACACGTCCGTTAGCTCGTTCTCGCTTGAGAGCAGCCTCATCGCGTTCTGCGATGCTCTGTGAGGCTCACAGTGGTTCCTGTCTAACAGGTCGTTCTCGGTGCAGTTAAAGTCACCTCCTAGAAACAAAAACTCCCCAGTACGAGCTTTGCTTAAAACCCCATTTAAAACTTGCAAAAAAGTGACTCTGTGTGGTCCTGTGGTGGGAGCGTACACATTTATAAAGACAAACTTATAATGCTCAAATGCTGCCCTCACCACCATCAGTCTGCCCTCCACCACCTCCTCCACCTCAAAGGATGCTGGGGCAAAGCTCTTAGAAAAGAGGAGAGCCACCCCCCCGCTGGTGGTGCTTTTGTGGCTTAGCACCACCCCCCCCCCCCACTCCCTCTTCCAGTCAGCCTCATTGCCAGAGTCACTGTGGGTCTCCTGCACCAACAGCACATCCAGCCTCTTCTGCTCCATCAGCTCGTACAGCAGAGACCTCTTAGCTGCGTCTCTGGCCCCATTCGCGTTCAGCGCGCTGATGTTAAAGTCACTCATTGCAACGGAAAAGGGAAACAGCCCGAACAGCAGCACCCACCTCCACCTCCTCCCCATCCTCTCCGTTGTTCAGCTCCTTCCTGATCTTTTGCACCATCTTCTTGAGCCTGTACACCTCCTGGTCCGTGGAACCCTCCCCTCCCCTTACTCCTCATCTGTTGCTGGGCCGCGTTCGCCAGCAACTCCTTGTCTGAGAAGAAATCCTCCACCTTAATCCCTTTCACATTCTTCGTCCTGTGCAGAAACGCTTTTATTTTGCCCACACTGTAGCTTTTTTTGCCCTTTTTCTTCTTTACGCCGAGAAAAACCTGCCCCTCACTGTCTGCAGCAGAGTCCTCCTCCATCCAGGACTCTGACTCCGAGCCTCCCTGCTCCACCTCCTGACTTGCCTTCCCCTGGCTTGCTGTCCCTCTCTTCGCCTGAGAGTCTCCTGTCATTTTGTTGGACTTTCTTTTGGGGCGAGGGACTCTCAACCGATCGTCCTCGTCCCCCATCTCAAAGTCACTTCCTTCCAGTGCCTCCTCCTCCCTAGCTACGTCACCTGCACTCCTCCGACTTTGTTCTGTAGCTTCCTTTCCTTCACCAGTCCCCTCCTGTCCCCCCGCACCCACCTGCCTGTCTTCCGGACCCTCCTCCTTCCCCTCCTGTCCTCCCACCCTTACCTGCCTGCTTTCCAGACCCTCGCCTGCCTCCCCCCGTGTCTCCACGCTCACCTGGCTGCGCCGTCTACCTCCACCCGTTCCCTCCTGCGGCTCCACATTCCCCTCCCCCCCCCCCCCCCCTTTTTTTCCCCTGCCCCTCGCCTGCCCCCTCCTGTGCCCCCACCTTCACCTGTTTCTTCTCCTTTCCTTTCCGCCCTCCACCTGTCTCCCCCTGTGCCCCCACCTCCACCTGTCTTTCCCCTGCCTCCTTTTGGCCCTCACCTGCCTCTCCCTGTGCCCCCACCTTCACCTGCTTTTCCCCTCCTTCCTTCTGGCCCTCCCCCGCCTCCTCCTGTGCCCCCTTCTTTGCCTGTTTTCCCCCCTCTTGACCCCCCCCTGCTCCCTCCTGTGCCCCCACCTTCGCCTGCTTTTCCCCTTTCTGACCCTCACCTGCCCCCTCCTGTGCTCCCTCCTTGTCCTGTCCACCCTTCTGCGCCTCACCTGTCTCGCCGTCTGCCTTCTTACCTGGACATGCCCTGACCTGGTGTCCCTCCCCACCGCACCCAAAGCACTTGGTGGTGTCAGTGTTGACAAACACCACGTAGTCAAACTCATCCGCCCTGATTTTGAAAGCTACGTTCAGCTCCGCATCCCTGTTGTTCAACACCATCAGGACTTGTCTCCTGTGCGACACCACAACCTTAAGCAGCGGCGACTTGCACCCCGACGGGACTTTTTTAACTGGCGACACCACCTTCCCGTGCCTCGCCAGTTCCCTAGTGAGGGTCTCATCTTTAATAAACGCCGGAACATTCGCCAGGTTCACCCTCTTCGCCGGTGTGGAGAGAGGCAGGACGGGAACAAACATTTCGTTCACCGTAACGCCGCTCGCCACCGTTCGCCTTGTCCACACTGTCCAGGAAGATGACCACCGCGCTGTTCATCCGCGCTGCGGACACAACGCTGCTGTAGCCGACAGCCTTCCCCACCGCCAGGCTGCAGTCCTCCACCCAGACCCGAGGAAGCACGGCATTAAGTTGCCCGTGTCTTCCTCGTTAGCTTGGTGAGGTCCGACATGGTTGCGGTTGCGGACCCGCACCACCACCCACCCACCCACCCGCTGTGCGCACACCCTACAACCAGTAGAAAACAAAAAAACCTACCACCGTCACCAACAAATAATTATAAACATACAATTGATAGAAAAGTTAGAGAGAAATCACTCACTCTACCAAAAGCTCACACGCTCCGCTCGCTCAAGCCTCCAATCACTCAGAGAGAGAGAGAGAGAGAGAGAGACAGAGAGAGAGAGAGGGAGAGAGAGACAGAGAGAGAGACGGAGAGAGAGATGGAGAGAGAGACAGAGAGAGAGACAGAGAGAGAGACAGATGTTTTCCTGTGACACACGCTCTTCATGTCATTGACTTTGTGGGCGGAGCTGCAGCTGCTGCTCGGCTGCTTCATGTTGTTGTTTGGTGAAACTTCAGTGTCGCAGGACGTTGATGCCCGAGGAGTATTCAAGCACGTAGTACCACGCTCCTACAGTACCTGTTGAAAAGAGATCAGAGAGGAGCAGGAGGAGGAGAAGGAGGGGGAAGAGGAGGAGGAGGAGGGGGAGCAGGAATAGTAGGAGGAGGAGGAGCAGGAAGGTGACCTGGTGCTGGGTGGTGTCTGGGTGGTGTAAAGAACAGTATTTAGTTGAATTATTTCTTTCAATGTTGGAAGTTT
>NC_137205.1:32539417-32544417 GCF_960531495.2 Zeus faber | reverse complement strand
GTATTTATATATATATATATATATATATATATATAGTTAAAATCTTTTTTTTCCTTTTCCCAGAAAGCAGGCAAGGCCATGCTGGCCCTGAAGAGGATGACTCACCTGTCCAGAGCAGAGAGCACCACCGCTCCACCCAGCCCCGGAGGTACCAAGGCCACGCCTTTCAAGGAGCATTACACGTAGTGAGACCTGGAGACTGATGGATGTGGAGCAAATGCAAAGGCGCCACAGGGGGGCGCCAGAGATGACGGGCCTCCAGCGGTTGGAGGCGCTCGTTTCCTAAAAGTCAAACACTCAGTCTCAGTGAAAATAAACTGTAACACATAACAAAATGGAGGCGTCCTGAGGTCTGACTCCATCACTAATACATCTCATGTTCTTCTCTCTCCCTCACCTCCCCTCAGACTCCCCCCTGAGCCCCGAGGCAGAGAGCGCCCTCCAGGCCCTGGAGCTGGAGATGCAGGGGCCCCCGCGCTTCTCCGTGGGCCTGGTGGACCAGGAGGCCCCCGAGGGCTCCAGGGCCCGGCTCTGCTGTCGCCTCACAGGTAACACTTGGAGAAGTAGAGGTGGAGTAACTTGGAGCGCCTTGACGTCATCACGGGTCAATCCATGTCCCCTTCCCCTCCACCCTTCTCCTCTCCGCCACCTCCCATCTGCCCTCTCCACCTCCCTCCTCTCTTCCTCCTCTCCTTGACTTTCCTTCATCTCCCTCCACCTCCCTTCCTCCTCTTCTCATGTTCCTCCTCTCCTCCACCTCTCATCTGCCCTCTCTACCTTCCTCCACCCCTACTCTCCTCTGCCTTCCTTCCCACTCTCCTCCACCTTCCTCTTCTCTGCCACCTCCCTTACTCCCCTGCCTCCCATCTGCTCTCTCTCCCTTCTTCCTCTCCTCCACCCTTTCTCCTCCTCTCCTCCACCCTCCTTCTCACTCTCATCAACCCAGGTTACCCAGACCCAGAGGTGGTGTGGCTCCGGGGGGTGGAGCCGCTGACGGAGTCGTCCCGGGTGCAGATCGAGTATGAGGAAGATGGCCGCTGCACCCTGGTCCTGCAGCGGGTGGAGGCGCATGACTCCGCTGTCTACACCTGCAGGGCCAGCAACGCCCACGGGGATGCACTGTGCTCCGCCAAGCTCAGTGTGGAGGAGACGGGCAGGGTGGAGCAGAGTGTCCAGCAGGAGGTGGTGTTCCCACTTTGCGACTGAAATATGACGTAGAAATAACACTTTGCGGTTCTTTAGTCGCAACTTTAATTGTTATTCAATCTTAGCTGCTGCTGAACACCTTTCATTCATTTAAGTCACTGAAATGAATTTTCATTCATTTTCATTTGTTTAAATTCATTTAAATTTGTTTAAATTCATTTTAATTCGTTTTCATTTATTTTAATTTGTTTTAATTTGTTGAAATTCATTTAATTACAACAACTTTAACTTATTTTTGTCTGTTTAGAAATAACGAGGTTGAATGCAGACGGTCGACCAGGTACCTCGAATTGATATTGTTTTACTTTTGGGGTTTTGGTAAAAAACAATTAGGATGATAAATTGTTAAATATGGAAGATGCATTAAACTGGAAATCATCAAACTAATCGTCCTGGTTTGTCCAGTGACGCTGAGATGGAAGAAGATGTTCTTCTGCCTTGAATTCAGAAAGAAAACACTTGAATTCTCTTCAAACAAGAATGAATGTTGATATAAATGAGTCTGACACAGTAAAAACACTGTTTTCTGAAGCGGAAATGTCTTTGTGCTTTTATCCAACTCTCAGTACTACTACAGTACCTGTACTGACAACACGACTGTATGTATATGTATGTGACAAATAATCTCTTGAACTTGAACTTGAACTTGAACCATAATACATGGAACTCGGGTTTGACATCAAAAATAATATTTTTAATCAAAAGATAATAAATAAACATGAACATCGGAGTCAATACATCCATACATAAATATAAATAAATATATATATATATATATATATATATATATATTTATATATATATTACACACAGCTCCAGGAGCCTGGGGAGCAGCAGGGCGGCGCGTCGGGACATGCCGGGCTGAGAGGCTCTGCGGGCGGTGAGAGGATCACGGTGTGAGGATCACGGTGCTCCGGCGTCTGGTGGGACTGGTCTGGTCCTCCCACAGGAGGAGGAGGAGCCTGGGAAGGAGAGGATCCATTCATTTACCTTCTGGTTGATCTCTTATAGAAATCAATATATTACCTTAAGTTAAAACCTAAAAAATACAGGTTTACCAACTGAAGCATAATTATTCTTTTTAAGTTGGCCTAACAGCTATTTTTTCACTCCAGTTATTATATTACATTTTCTTACATGAATGAAACTGTTGGGCCCACGGCCTCCCAGCGCCACTAGAGGCCGCTCTCATCTGCAGCTCCCTCCTTCAGCCAATCTCACACACCTGGGATCAATTACCTGCATCACTCACACAGTATTTATTCGACAGCTCCCCAGTCACTCATTGTCAGACCGTCAACTAGCTTACCCGAGTTGTACTGCTACTGGCTCCATTCCTAGTTCCTAGTTCCTAGCTCCTAGCTCCTACCGCTTGTTACAAATCCCTAGCTTGCTTGTCTCCTCTCGTTGACCCGGTCTGTCCGTCCCTCTCCATCCAGCCAGGTTCATCCCCTCTCCACCCGGATCCTGGACCCCTCCTTCCGGTCATCGTCATCCCTGCCCAGCCCTGCTCCATCCCTACCTGACGGGGTCCCCCCGGCCAGCTCCACCGTGTGGGCTGATAAACATCCTTCGTCTGCCTCCCGTCTCTGTGTCGTGTGTTTGGGTCCCTCCTGCTCCGGTCGTGACAGAAACATGTTTTACCATCTATTTTTATCATTATTAATTGTATTATCATTGCCTTTTTTTTTTTATCTATCTAAATCAGGGATCGGGAACCTTTTTGGCTGGGAGAGCCATAAAAGCCAAGTATTTCTAAATGTATTTCCTTGTGAGCCATATAATATTTTATAAAATTGAATGCAACTTAATGCATTCTTTAAGTAAGGTATACATTTGTAATGTATAACACATCTGAGTACTTCAAAAAGCGCTATATATATTACATTTCTCTTTATTCTTCTTAATACTATTGTTGTTATACTGCTGCTAACCGATAATAAATGAAATACTTTTTAGCATGGATGTGACTTGTGGTGCTGCCTGGTTTTGCTGGTGGCCTTGTCGTCTGCTTCGTACGTAGTGAGGTGGAGCTTCATGCTGCGTTGAGGCTCCATCAGTTCAACGTGAGCGTAGGTTGCTCTTCATGTTCCTCAGACGCCACAAAGACTGATCACATGCGTATGTAGAGACAAGCACGCTCCGCAGGGCAGCACTCCCACGCTGCATGGTGTGCTACGTGACGGGAAGCTCCTTCCAAGTGTTAACAATCAGCTTCAAGTTCAAGAGATTTTTTGTGACATAGATATTGAAGTTTTTTCCATTTCTGTCCACTGGTGTTGAGCTGATTGCTCTGACTGGAGCAGGGAGTTTTCTTCATGTTTCTGTCTTACAGAGGGGATGGTGCACGGGCTGGTAAGCAGCGCAGCAGTGGAACGCCGTTCCTCCTGCGCCCAAGAGGATCGTCATTACCCACAATTATTATAATAATCCTCAGTGATATATATAATTGCGGCCTGCGTGCCGCATATCGAAATGAACAATAAAACTCTGGCCATGTGGGCGCACCACGGCCTCAAAGAGACTGCCACAGGTGGAGCCTGAGCAGAGACCCGGGAGGGGCAGGACGCCGAGTCAAAGGCCCCCGGAGTCTTTCTGGGGTCCGCAGCCGGTGCTTGATTACGCCCCTTCGTCCGCCACATTTATATTTTGAATTTTATTTTCAAAATTGTCATTTCACTTACCTGTTTACTTTAAAATGACACAGAATAAGTATTTATTACTTGTTAATTGTGATGAAAAATTTGAGCTCAACATTGTCTGCGAGCCATATACCGTCATGGAAAGAGCCTTGTTTGGCTCGCGAGCCACAGCTTCAAGACCCCTGATATAAATCAGAACAAATGTTGATAAAACTTGGAGCAGAGAAAGAGGGGAGGGGGGCGCAGGTGGTGCACCCCACACAACAGAACAGTGGATTCATGAAGTGCTGCTTCCGGAAGCAGGTTCTGAGCAGGTGCTTTCCAGGAGGAAAGACGCTGTTTCAAGGCCTGGAACGACGTAGGGGGTGGACAGCTCAAATTTATTTCCAAGGATCCCATAAGAGTGTCTTATTTGTAGAGATTTTCTTCCAGTTGAACAATGACGGAGGCTCACGCTCATAATTCCTTTATAATAATAACAATAACAGTAATAATAGGAGCAATAAAACAATGTAGCTGCAGGCAGCGACACGCTGCGTCCAGGGTCGTCGGCCCTTGGTTAAAGTTCAATGTTGGGGTGTGCTTCGTCTCTCTCTGTTGCAGTGTGTTTTGTGACTGCAGAAGTTCATTCCTTCCACCTGGTTACGGTGTAATTCTATTATGGGATGGTGTTTGTTGCTGTAGGTGGGTTTCCTACGCTGTCACTAATGGTGGTTATCATTCTGAAGTAGGACTGCACGATTATGGCTGAAATGATAATCACCATTATTCATCCATTTTGGGGAACATGTTCCTTGTATTATGTATTAGCTTCTGGTTATTGTCACCAGAAATTATAATTCATGAAGTTTGTTTACATTGATTTCTCTGGAATATCTAAAAATTCTGACAGTGATGTTATTGGGTTTTTATTTTGTACAACTAACTCTGGTGCGTGTCAGTTGTCCTTAGTTGAAGTGTTTATATATTTATGATGTTAAATACGCTGCGCTTTGTTTTTATCAAATCGTCTTCTTGTAATTCTTTGACTTCATTCTTTCCTAACATACTAAAGTTTAATAGTAATAAAATAATACATGTCACTGTGTAACTTGGTGTGGTTAAGAGTTTGAATCTTATATTGCTTGAGGTATAGTCCAACTAGTTATCTGT
>NC_137205.1:32426917-32534417 GCF_960531495.2 Zeus faber | reverse complement strand
CGGTTAATCACTGTGACACCAACCGATGACAGAAATGCGGCCGGTCTCCATTTCCAACATTCCTCAACCTGCCGAGTTCTGCGACGCTCCCGTTGGCATGACGACAGAACCTTCCCATACGAACGGATCGAAACCCTCGCGGCTCGCCTCGTGCCACCGCCGCCCGCTCTCCTTCCTCCGCCGTGTACGAGACGGTTCTTCCCACTTCTTCTGATGTTTGAATTTAAGCCTTGTTTGGAACGTTCATCATGTGAGGCTGGCTCTCCCAGAATGTTCTTTTTTAGGATGGTTCCATCTTGTGACCGTCTCGTCTGGTCCTCGGCCCTGCAGGGTGTTGGTGGAAGGTTCTGATGACAGGGAGAGATTCCTACATCAGTAGAATACAAAATGTCTTCAGTCGGATGACGGTCCAGGAATGGTTAAATATGGATTTCCACAACAGCAACAGCATTCCATTACATTCCATGAACTGCGATCCAAGCGCCGGTCAACTTCATCCTTCTTCCAAACTTCCAGTTCCCTCTGCATGAGCCAAAATACAAGGAAGTCCAAATGATTTACTCTAAGAGGAAGCTCTTCTACAAATAACCAGATGCTGTTTATTTATCTGTTTTTTTTACATAAACCGAGCCCTGCATCTGTTCCTCTCTGTTTTGGTAGGAAAGGATGGACATTCCAGAACATTCCAGAGCAGCCAACGTCTCTTATCTCATCTCTGCATTTCTTCCTTTACGTTGTAAACGATGTGAACCTGAGTCCCGGCGCTGCAGCTGGAGCTTGAAAGGCTCGGCGCCCGTTATCGCAGCATATCTCAAACGCCGGCTTTCAAGCGTCAAAGATCAAGCTGGTGTTCTGCCAAAGTCCATGAGAACTTCCTCTTCCCGTACCTGCACTCAGCCTTCTGCATGCTCAGGGATCAGTGAACGCACAGGGAGAAAGAGAGAGAGAAAAAGATAGAGGGGGAGAGGGTAGTTGAACTAATAAAAGCTTGTGAATTCAGGCCTTATCTTGTGTTTTCTCTCTTATTGAAATGAGAACACGTTGGTTTGAGAACTCAGGGCGAAGGTCGGGAGTAACGCTGGGAAACGTTCCTGTGGGAACCGCAGAGGTCCTTCAGTGCGAGTGCATAACTGTGACAGAAGGACGTCCTCCACCAACCGTTTCTCATACTTAGTAATTATTACATAAGTAGCGTTTGGCCTATAATTTAGGTTTTGAAAGCAAGATTTTCGAAGGGTTACGAGATGATGCGGCATCAGAGGAGACGGTATCTAGAGCATGGAAAAACGATAACGCGCCTCAAATTTATTCGATTATTATCATTAGCCCGTGATTATATGATCGTCCGTTTGCTGAAGGAATTTCCATTATCCTGCGCTCGGGCACGGCCGGTCGCATTCTG
This sequence comes from Zeus faber, assembly GCF_960531495.2. Taxonomy (NCBI): domain Eukaryota; kingdom Metazoa; phylum Chordata; class Actinopteri; order Zeiformes; family Zeidae; genus Zeus; species Zeus faber. Next base: position 32,533,015 of record NC_137205.1, on the reverse strand, counting down.
GGAGTGACAGATTAACGGTGGTGGTCTGAGCCACGCCAGGAACTGGTCCAGGGACGTCACGCTGCATTCCTGCTGTCGTGTGAACAGCTCACCTCCACATTCTGATCTGTGCCCATAATAAGCCTTGGTATCCTTTACATGTCCTGCAAGCTATGGGTCGTGACCCACCGGCGGGTCGCAGTGTGTCATCAGATGGACATGTTCTACTGTAAACATCATTAAATACCAGCCTGGGATGGATCTTCACCGCATCTGCATCTTCTGACGAGATGCACATCTTTCTGCAATGACGTCAAAAGACGCACTGACGCACATCTCCGTGTATTAACATCATTCCACCAAGTGTGAAACTGACACAAAGAGTTGATTTTCCAGAGTTATGGCTGCACTCGCCGTGGGGCTCCGGTCCATGGAAGGTTCTGGTTTGACACCCAACCGACAGATTCCTGCTGCAACTCAGCTGCTGTCTGGCTCCTTCAGATCACAGTGGAGGGTAGAGAAATCAAAAATGGTACTAACCCTAAAAGAAGATCCCCAAAACGGGATATGAGTAAGAGCAACAAACCTCTGAGTCACATTTGGAACAGTGGTACGATTCAGCGTCTGTTAACACAAGAGCCCTGTCTGTACTTAACACTGGACTATGAATGGAGATAAAGATAAAGATGTGTGAGAAGCTTAAGTGGACCCTCACAGGGGCCAGATGATATTTAAATCTCCAAATGGGCTCCAACAGAGATCCTCAGATCTATCACTAATTCCCTTTATTGATTAGGGCAAGTAAGATTATGCCAAAACTGGCAGATGGCGCGTAGCCCCATTCTCCCTATGCAGGCTTTGATTTGTGTGGTGTACTCAGTGGGTGGGGTCTCCAATAGGAGGTTGGTGTGCTGGGATGGGGCCCCAACGTCATGACTGCAGAGAGGCTGAATTAAACTGGAACCCTGACAGAATGTTTTATGGATCCATTCAGTCCTGCAGCTCTCAGAGCGTCTCACGCTGAAACGCCCTGATGCCCGAGGGCGTCCTGGTCCTTCAAAACCAGGATGTGAACTGTGCATGTAGCCACAACGTGAGCGCACGTCCCAAAGCTGTCGGGCCAGTTCTAGTTGTTAAACCCTGGAAATGTCATCACATTACACACGATTTGAGTTAACACGGTTAACGTTGAACAGTCCATGTTTTGTCTGAGATTTAAAGGCGATAATGTGAACTCCCTTGCGTCGGGTCAGTTCTTCTGATTTGTGACGTGATTGGTTGCAGAGCGGACCCTCATCGCCGTGGGAGTCTGAAGGGCCACAAGAGTAACTGTCAGCTGATGTGAGCTACAGTATAATTCATAGCGTCGGGGTCCTCGAGCACTAGGAGACACAGATCTTAGGTGCCTCCCTGGGAGGTCTGTAGGAACCAGAGAATGAGCAGAATTTTAAATGATGGGAGCGTTTTAAGAGTTCAACTCCCATCGAAGCTGATGTTGGTCTGCTGTGGCAGGAGGCTGTAGGTGAATAAATCACCAGTGACAGAAGCTGGATGAATGGTTTCCAAAGATAAACAGGAACTAAATCAGGGAAGTAAAGCAAGATCACAGCCAATGATCTAAGAGATTGACCACAACATTATCTGTTCACAGCCTAACAGCTCTGGATGAGTAAAAGTGGTACCTTGCACAATTGCCCCAGGCACCGGTCCCTTTTCTGTATTACGTGTGGGGATTAACAAAGTGCTAGCCTATCCAAACATTGGTCTTGGTTGGACAAAAATTTCTTAAATGAGATGTTATTTGTGTGATGCAGAGAAAGGGAATTTATTCCAGCCATTGATCTGTGACACCTGTTCACATTAGGAGGCCGAGTGACAGTTGCGGAGCCCCAGAGGGTTTGTTTGCTTTGTGTGACCTATGACCCCAAACCTCCCTTCACCCTAACCCTCTGGATGGCGTCAAAGTGTTACAAAGCAGCAGAGCATCAAATCAGCAAATCAGCAAATCAGCAGTTCCTCCGGTCGCACCGTCACCAACAGAAGAGCAGGCCGATGACCAGTGAAGACAGTGGTTGGTGGCCAGATGAGATCCAGGCCATGTGGTCCACACCTCACTAAGTGTTACTGTTCAACACCTTATGTTTGAGGTCTGTTCAAATGTACGCTCTCTTCGTTCCACACTTAATTTAAAGATGAGGCAGACCACAAAGCTCTCCCCTCTGGCTTTGTGGTGCGATGGATCAGCGATGCAAGGCAACCCCTTAGCAGCACTGCTGCCTTGCATTTACTGTAAAGCTGGGGTTTACAACCTGCGGCCCACGGACCGGTCCTGGTCCGTCGACGAGTTCCTCTCTTTACAGCAGCGCGGTCTATTTAAAACTGTTCAATCAAATTCAATGCAAGCTCATTTCTATGAAGACAGCATGGTATGTGTACAAAACATACATTTACAAAACATCCTGTTTGGCCCTGAGGGTCAGTCTGGCCCCTGGTAAAAATGACCCCTGGCTTGAAAGGATCGCTCCCCCAACAGTGTCATTCATTGTCCATTATTTTCCTCTACAGAGAATGTTTTAGACCTTATCAGACTCTTGAACTCTTGAACCACAGGAAGGTCTTTGGACCCTTTTCATTAGTGTTTATAGCCTGTGTGGGATGATGAGGTCCACGCTCCACGTGTACACGGTGAACTACACCTGTTGTTTACTGAGTTAAGAGCTGGAGGCGGGGCTTCATGTCATGATGTTTCCTCCCTCCTGGACAGAAGGCCACAGACAACTGGCGTCTTTCACAACAGCAAACTGCTGACAGTAGCACATTGTTAGCACTGTACTATAGCAACGCATTAGCAACAAACTCATCCCTGCCGCTTCTGTATCCAATGGAAACACACCAGGAACCACGCCCAGGTCTGGTGGTGGACATGAGGGAATGGGTCTGGGCAACAGCATGTCACATTGTCTCCGCGGCAACCCAAACAAACACAGCAGCCAGGCGGCACGCTTCAGCAGGTAATCATTAGCACAGGGTGACCTCTGACCTCCCCTGCCACTTCATCTACCTGCTGCTGCTGGACCGCTTGGGATGTTACTGGGATGGAACTGGGATGGTACCGGGCTGATCTTTAAGGTGACCTTTAACCTTTGAGGTATCCGACCCTTAAGGTGGAAGTGTGCTGTTGGATGAACCCTTAACAAAGGGACCTTGAAGGTCTGGTGGTGTGGGGACCTCGCCCTGAGCATCTTCAACACCTCCGTAATTGAACAAATTGGTTTTGCAGCATCTCCTCTGGCTGGAGGAGGATGTTTCCTGTATCTGTGATGTCACAAGGACTGGTTTCAACAAACAAACTGACGGGTCCTGAACTTCCTGAAAGACCAGACACGGTCCTTCCTCACAGACAGTGGTCCTCACTGGTCCTCACTGGTCCTCAGAGACAATGATGCTCCATTTGAGAGATGAAGTTTCAGGGATCAGAAGAGGATTCTCTCTCTCTCTCTCGCTCTCTCCCTGTCTCACCCTCTCTCTTCCTGTCTCACCCTCTCTCCATCACAGACTGGTGTTTTCCTCTGTGAACCCTTTCTCACTTTTCAGTGTAAATGGATTTTTCCATCTCAGCATTGAGTCACATTCCTGGTGGCTTCCTCTCTTTCCACATCCCCTCAGTTTCCTCCTCTTCCTCCTCTTCCTCCTCCATTGCTCTCCACAGGGTTGTTCCTCTGGATCAACAAGTCAAACTTAACGACATCGACTGTGAAACCAAACAGGAAAAACTGAACAAATCAATGAGTCTATTCAGTGTCTCTCTCTCCCTGTCTCTCTCTCTGACTGTCTCTCCCTCTCTCTCTTCCCACCAATCCACTGTTGTCAGCACAGACACAGACATTTCATCTCATCTCTGAGGGACCAAAAACAAGGTGACATAGTACATTCCTTCCTTCCTTCCTTCCTTCCTTCCTTCCTTCCTTCCTTCCTTCCTTCCTTCCTTCCTTCTTTCCTTCCTTCCTTCCCTCCTCCTCCCTTCCTTCCTTCCTTCCTTCCCTCCTTCCTTCCTCCCCCCTCCCTGCCCCTCAGAGCCCTGATCTCAACATCATCCAGTCATTGAGATGAAATGAATCCTCACTTTACAGCATTTTCTCACAAGTGCCTAAAATTTTGCACAGTACTGAACAGCTGAGAATGGAAGGAGTTGAGGTGGAGAAGGTGGATGAGTTCAAGTACTTGGGGTCGACCGTCCAAAGCAGCAGAGAGTGCTGGAGAGAGGTGAAGAAGAGAGTACTGGCAGGGTGGAGCGGGTGGAGAAGAGAGTACAGGCAGGGTGGAGCGGGTGAAGAAGAGAGTACAGTCAGGGTGGAGTAGGTGGAGAAGAGTGTCCAAAGTGATGTGTGACAGAAGGGTTCCAGCCAGAGTGAAGGGGAAGGTGTACAGGACGGTAGTGAGAGCAGCCATGTTGTACAGTTTAGAGGCGGTGGCACCGACTAAAAGGCAGGTGGATGAAGTGGAGGTGGCAGAGTTGGGGATGTGGAGGTTTTCATTGGGAGGGACAAGGATGGACAGGATTAAGAATGAGGACGTTAGAGGGACAGCTCAGGTTGAACAGTTTGGTGGAAAAGAGGCCAGATTGAGATGGTTTGGACACGTGTGGAGGAGACATGAGAGTTACATTGGGAGAAGGAGGCTGAGGGTGGAGCTGCCAGGCAAGAGGAAAAGAGGAAGCCAAAGAGAAGCTTGATGGAGGTGGTGACAGAGGACATGCAGGCGGGTGGTGTCAGGGAGGAAGATGCGCAGAACACAAGGTGTTGGAGGCAGATGATCCGCTGTGGCCACCACTAACGGGAGCAGTTCAAAGAAGAACTGTAAATATGTATACACTATATATACATTTACATTTACATTTAGTCATTGATCAGACGCTTTTATCCAAAGCGACTTACAATTGTTCAAACACAGACGGACGCAGCCATCAGGAGCAATTAGGGGTTAAGTGTCTTGCTCAAGGACACTACAGCATGCTAGCAGGAGGAGCCTGGGATCCAACCAGCAACCTTTAGATTACTAGACCACCAGCTCTACCTCCTGAGATACCATCCCCCCATATACACTGTATACTATATATATACCGTATACTATATATATATATATATATCCTGTATACTATATATATATATATAAATATATATTTATATACTACTCACAAAAAGTTTGGGATATTTGACTTTCGGGTGAAATTTATGGAAAATGTAAAAAGTTGACGCTACAGTGATATGATATGATGAAAATAGAGCATTTAAGTAGAAGATACAATGGTGATTTCCTCATCTCAAACAATGTATTGAAACAAAAGCCAACAACAGTGGTGGGTTTACCACAACAACAAATGTCAATGTCTCAATAACTTGTCATGTGGCCTTGAGCATCAGTTACAGCTTGACAACCACGTCTCATGCTGTTCACAAGTCGACTTATTGTCTGCTGAGGCCTGGCCCCCCACTCTTCTTGAAGGGGGCCCTCAGGTCAGTGAGGTTCTGGGGTACAGAGTTAGGAGCCTCTACACGGCCACTCAGCTGATCCCAGAGGTTTTCTATGGGATTCAGGTCTGGAGAAAGTGCAGGCCACTCCATTTGAGGTGCCCCAGTCTCCAGCAGCCGTTCCCTAATGATGCCACCTCCATGAGCTGGAGCGTTGTCGTCCATGAAGATGAAATGAGGCCTGTGTTGTTCATGCAGGGGCACAATGACTGGATGAATGATGTCATTCAGGTAGTATGGGCTTGTCACTGTACCATTCACAAAGTGTAGGGCAGTTCTGTATTGACTAGACACACCTGCCCACACTGTAACACCACCACCACCAAATGCTCGTCTGGTGAAAACAGTGGCTGATGCGTAGCGCTCTCCTTGACGTCTCCATCATTTCTGCTCAACGTGAATGGACGTTCATCAGAGAACAGCACTGAGGCCCCTGGTCCCTCGTCCAGCGTCAACGCTCCCTGGCCCCTGCAAGACCATGATGCCTGTGCCTGGTGGTGTGGTCAGGTACCCTTGCAGGTGGTCTATCACGCAGACCACGCTGATGTCAACGGTTTGGAATGGTCTGACGTGACACTTGGTGCCTCTCACCTCCCTTAAATGTGCCTGAAGTTGAGTGGCATCATCATGCGGTTCCTCAGGGCACTGTTCACAATGAAGCGCTCATCAGTGTGGGATGTGGCCAAAGGACGTCCACTTCTACGTCTTTCTGTGACTCTTCCAGTCTCTGTATCTCTGTTGCAAGCTGCTGATGACACTCTGTGACGCTCTAAGCTCAGTGGCCACTTCCCTCTGACAACATCCTGTTTGAAGCCTCACAAGGCGAGGTGCTGTTGATCAGTTGTTAGGTGTGGTCTTGGTCTCATGATGTCAACATGTGAACAGCATGATGAAGAGGACTGTTTAAATAACAACTCTAATTGAAACAGGACATGTATTGGTCCATTCATGGATCAAACACCTGCTGTGAATTTTTCCATTCAGCTCCTTGTTAGAGAACAGCAAGTTGTGCAAAAAGTACTGAAACATTGAACAGTTGGACATGTGCATTCAAAAGTTTAGAGAAGGTCAAATGAAGTTCACCTGTAAAGGTTATAGTGCATTTTAGCTCCATCCTGAAATTTCACCCGAAAGCCCAATATTCCTAACTTTTTGTGAGTAGTGTGTGTATATATATATATGTATATATATATATATATATATATATATATATATACATATATATATATATATATATATATATATATATATATATATATATATATATAGTATATGTATAGTGTATAAAGTGTTTAGACTACATCCTGACTGTTTGGAGGAATCAGGCCAAACACCTTACTTGTGGTTCTGGTGTCGTCTCTTTTCATGTGTAAATAACGTGAGAAAGACAAGAACGGAAACAGAAAAGATGTTTTGTTCTCATCCCTCACTTCCTGTCGTCTGCTTTGCATCGAGTTGCAGAAGTCTTCATGCATGCAATAACAGACAGACAGACAGACAGACAGATAGACAGATAGACAGACAGACAGACAGACAGACAGACAGACAGACAGACAGACAGATAGACAGATTCAAACTATCAGTTGTGGTTTTTGTTGTTGTTGTTGTTGTTGTTGTCTTTGTTGTTGTTGTGGTTTTTGTGAATGTTTTTGTTGTGTTTGTTGTTGTGGTTATTGTTGTTGTGGTTGTTGTTGTTGTGGTTGTTGCGGTGGTTGTTGTTGTTGTGATTGTTTTTGTTGTGTTTGTTGTTGTTGTGGTTATTGTTGTTGTGGTTGTGGTGGTTGTTGTTGTTGTTGTTGTGATTGTTTTTGTTGTGTTTGTTGTTGTGGTTGTTTTTTGTGTTTGTTGTTGTGGTTGGTTTTGTTGTTGTTGTTGTTGTTGTTGTGGTTGTGGTGGTTGTTGCGGTGGTTGTTGTTGTGTTTGTTGTTGTGGTTGTTTTTTGTGTTTGTTGTTGTGGTTGGTTTTGTTGTTGTTGTTGTTGTTGTTGTGGTTGTGGTGGTTGTTGTGGTGGTGGTGGTTGTTGTTGTTGTGGTGGTGGTGGTTGTTTTTGTTGTTGTTGTTGCGGTGGTTGTTGTTGTTGTGGTGGTTGTTGTTGTTGTTGTTGTTGTTGTTGTTGTTGTTGTTGTTGTTGTTGTTGTTTATCTTTCCATTGGGTTCACCGGAAATCACTGGAGTGTAAATGATTTTGAAGCAAACAGGAAGCTGGGAGCCGCTCTGTGCATCCAGGGGCCCTCGTCACACATCACTTTGGACACTCTTCTCCACCTACTCCACCCTGCCTGTACTCTCTTCTTCACCCGCTCCACCCTGCCTGTACTCTCTTCTCCACCCGCTCCACCCTGCCTGTACTCTCTTCTCCACCCCCTCCACCCTGCCAGTACTCTCTTCTTCACCTCTCTCCAGCACTCTCTGCTGCTTTGGACGGTCGACCCCAAGTACTTGAACTCATCCACCTTCTCCACCTCAAGTCCTTCCAGACAGATAGATAATTTAGCAATTACTCTTTATATGAACCCCATCAACTCAAACTCGCCAACCCTGCTGGTATTTATTCAAAAAGAAAACGGGGAAAATATGAACAAAAACTTCGTTCAGCAGGGAATTACAGATTGTAACAGTTTCTACTGTTTCATTTCTGATCGCTAAGGCACCTCGCCTCCCCCTGCAGCGCTCAGACCGTTCAAATTAAATGGATTCAAAACCCAAATGAAAGAAAACCTTGAGGGTTTGGAGAAGTTTTGGGGGTTTATTGTACATTTCCAGATTTTTGCTTATTGTTATTGATTTTTTGTTGTTGTAAATGTTAAGGTTTACATGTATTGTTTATCATTAGGTTTGTTGTATCGTGCTGTATCTGTGTTGTTTATTGTTCATTTTTAGGTTCATTGTATATTTTCCAGCTACGTATGTTGTTGCTACACTGTCCAGCTCAGCGCCCGGCAGCGAAACAAGATGTTACAGCAGTTGAACCTCTCATCCTGCCTTGTTGGAAAGGACAGAAACAAGCGTCCTGTGAGGTTCTGCTCCGTTCAATGATCCGTCTCCATCCCATCATCTGATTGGTTGCACAAGGTGAGAGTCCATCAGACGCCTTTCACACGAGGTCATGGAATCACTTTGGAGATCTCATCAGAGCGCGTCCGCCATGACTGAGGTTAGTCTGACTTTAGACTGAGTTTGGAGGCCCGCCAGCCAATCTAAAGCCTCTAAACAGCGACACGCACGCCAACTTAAAAAGTAACTTTCCAGAGCGTGGACTCCACCACCTGTCGGCTAGGGCTGAATTACAAATTGCACAAGCGGTGGCAGATAAGAAGAGTATTCAGACACGTACTTCTACCTCTAAAAGGTGGAGGGGGATGAGCGAGCTGAACCCGCTCATTACAGAGAATCCTGATTCCATGTAAACAATAGTTTGTAACTAAGAACCGTAAACAGAGAACCGACACAACCGGCAATCAAAGTTACAGGATTTCATATTTTGCAAGTGTGCAGCTCAGTACATGAACAAACAAGGCAAGTTTCCTGAAAGAGGGATGTTTGTTTAGTTTTGTCGTTTCAGTTTTGTACGAGTTATTGCTCCTACTTCAAAAAGCTACGTCTGGAAGGGAAGTGGTGAACTCTGCTGCTTCTACACCAGGTCATCGTTTTCAAACTTGTGCCAAAGACGATTCCATGGCCAGAAAAGCAACCTGGCAGATACTGTGAAGGGTTTTCATGACGAGCTTCATAAACCTCAGTGACATCATCACAACGTCGCCGACGTTCTCTCTTCAAACACAGAAAATGCCAGAAATGTCTCCAGAGTGTGAGACCTCAACGTTACTCCTCTGTTTCCTCCCTGGAACCTCGTAAAGTTCAGAGCAAAACACGCCCGGAGGCACAGCGTCAGCAGAGGAACATTTATGTAACAAGGATCCTTTGACGAGGCCCGAGGCAGGAACAGCTTGAAGACAGGACCTCCTCCTGACAAAGCACCTTCTGTCTGACACCCTCGTGGACCCTTGAGAGAACTAAGGAAGCTTGATGTCCTGCTCTTCATGACACTGACAACCACACCTTCATCTTTACCTCCTCCTACCTTGGAGCCGCTCTCAATCTCCTGAAGCTTCTTCCTCCGTCCCAAACGAGACCTGGATATCTGCTGCTCTTTGGACAAAGGACCGACGGCCTCGCTGGTACTCACTGCAAAGGTATCAGGTGCCACTCCACCATTAATAAAGGATGGAGGTGCTGGAGGTCTCGGTCCAAGGAAATACCTGCTCCGATGACCGAACATCAGTCCCATTCTGACCCCATGCGACAAACGTGGACCTTCAGCAATGAAAACCTGTTGTTTTACGACTATGTTACGAAGGGAGACAACCAAGGAGGCTCAGAGAGAAGTTCTAGAAGACCTGAAGACCCCCTAGTCCGAGTAGAAGTCCTGGTCTAAACCCCTCAAGTCTTAGTAGAGGTTCTCTTCTTGTCTGGTTCTCGATCCTCATCATTGAGTCTGCTGTCACGGTGTAGCTTTAAGTAGAAGAACCTTCCATCAAACCTCGGACATGACGGCAGTGGAACCGTGGGCCTGGCTGGTCCGTCGCTGTGTGTTTTCATTAGGTCCCGGGGGCCCGAGTGGATGTCCCTCACTAGCGTGGATCCTCTGACCTCTGACCCTGGAAAAGGCTGGAGAAAGAGAAAGCGGGTCAATGGTTTGAGCTTGGCCCCAGACTCAAGGTAACAATTTGAGGAGGTGTTGCCAGGTTGCATAACCTGGTTCCGGGGCCCTAATGGCTCCTCAGGGCCTCTGGAATGTCCACGCTGAATGGAGCTCTTTTCATCAGCCTCTGTTTGTGACAACATCAATTGCTCTGCTTTGCAAACCTTGTACAAGTCATGTGCTGTGAGCTCCCTAACCACCAGGCTGCCCCTGTGACCCTGCACTGAGACAGAGCTCTGCACACACCCTGCTCCTCCTCCTCCCCCTGCTCCTCCTCCTCCTCCTGCTCCTCCTCCTCCTCCTCCTCCTCCCCCTGCTCCTCCACCTGCTCCTCCTCCTCCCCCTGCTCCTGCTCCTCCTCCTCCTCCTCCCCCGCTTTGTTTTTTGGGATATTTGGGAGCTTCCTGTCATCTCTGTGCAGCAGGCTGCACCATCCAGGAAGCTGCAGCAGAATGACACCAAAACAAAAACGACAGGATCAACATCTGGCTCTGGAAGCTGTGACGGTCACACACACACACACACTGAGGTAATCAGGATGTTGTGTTGGGAGTGTGTGTGTGTAGGCGACGTTTCCCATGCTGCCCACCTCACTCCACCTCACTCCAACGCTGCCACTCGGGCGACTTGACAAGGTCCAGATTCCTCATGAGGTTGAGTGCTGTTGCATTGTGGGTAATGTTTTGCCTGGAGCTGCGCGATGGTCTGCGCGCGGCGAAGAGCAACAGGAGGCGTCTCGTTGCAGGATGGTTCAGATTGTTGTTCCCTATATATATAGGGATATATATATATATATATATATATATATATATATATATAAGAATTTATATATTTATAAATTCCAAAAATTTGAAAACAGAAAGAAAAAAAATGCGCAGACCTCAGATTGGGAACCCATTCTTTGTGTGTGTGTGTGTGTGTGTGTGTGTGCTCTGTGCTTGGCATTAATAAGTATTGAAAATAAAAATAAAAATTTTCATTCTATAATTATGGTGGAAATGGTGAACTAGAGAGAGAGATAATGAAGATCATTTCAATAATTGAACATATTGTTTCTGTTGGTACTTTTGTACCATATTCTTTATTCCCATGTTTTTGTTGTTTTGTCTCTCATTCATATTTTTTTTTGGTCATTTATTTATTATTTACGATTTTTATAACTTTTGTGTTTCTTTACATAAAATACTGAATTTAACACGTGGTAGAAATAGAATCCTCAGCATAATAATGACAATATTCTTCTTCTGCTTCTTCTTCTTATTGTTATTATTCCCATTGTTATAATTGATTCTTATTGTTATTATTCCCATTGTTATAATTGATTCTTATTGTTATTATTCCCATTGTTATAATTGATTCTTATTGTTATTATTCCCATTGTTATAATTGATTCTTATTGTTATTATACATTAATAAAGAGCGTAACGTACATCATTCCTCACGTGGGCCCTCATCTGCATGCTCTGCTCTGATTGGCCCCCAGCTGCAGCGTCATGAGGAGGTTGGATCCTGCAGAACTTTCCTGTGGATGTGGAAGCGCGTTCAGATCAGACACTGGTCCTGACCTGGAGCTGGACCTGCACCTGCACCCGGACCTGCAGCTGCACCTGGAGCTGCACCTGGAGCTGGACCCGGACCGCTGCTCAAGACCCACCGGACCATGCAAGGAGAAGTTTGATCGGAACCGCGTTTGTCCTCGAACCTTCAGTGCGATGCCAGACCCAGCAGTGATGAGGACCGGGATGGTGACCCAGATCCAGTCCCGGATCAGAACCGAGCCCTTCTCTGCCAACTACGAGCTGGTGGGCAGGGAACTTGGAAGGTGGGTGCACCCTGCTGATGGACCCCGTTGTCCTGGTCCGGGCCTCTATACAGATCCAGATCCGAATGGAGCCGGGGTTCCGATTCAGGATTATTCATATTGGTGTGAGAAGGTGGCAGTTTATGACGTCATTTGGAATGATCAATTTGTAATTAATGATCAGAGTGATTTCATAACCCAGCACCGGTACCCTGTCCTGATATTTAGTATTTAGTATATCATATTTCATATTTCATATTTCATATTTCATATTTCGCATTTAGTATTAAATATTTAATATTTAATATTTAGTATTTAGTATTTCATATTTAGTATTTCATATTTAGTATTTAGAATATAGTATTTTATATTTCACATTTAGTATTTAATATTTTGTATTTAATAGTTAATATTTAGTATTTCGTATTTCATATTTGATATTTAGTATTAAATATTAAATATTAAATATTTAATATTTAGTATTTCATATTTAGTGTTTAGAATATAGTATTTCATATTTCACATTTAGTATTTAATATTTAGTATTTAATATTTAATATATAGTATTTAATATTTAGTATTTAGTATTTAATATTTCGTATTTTATATTTCGTATTTTATATTTAGTAATTTATATTTAGTATTTGGTATTTAATATTTAGTATTTAGTATTTAATATTCAGTATTCAAGATTTAGTATTTAATATTTAGTATTTAGTATTTTATATTTAGTATTTCATATTTCCTATTTAATATCTAGTATTTTATATTTAGGATTTAGTATTTCATATTTCGTATTTCATATTTAGTATTTAATATTCAATATTAGTATTTCGTATTTAGGATCGTATTTAGTATTTAATATTGGTCTGACTGATCTCTTCAAGCCTGACGTGTGTTTTGGGTGTCAACCACATTTGCAGCTGGACTCGCTCCTCAGTGCGTCCTGCTGCTCCTTGGTTTCGTTGAAACATCCTCTGCGGCTCGTTCTTCAGGGAAATTCACTTTGTTCCGTCAACTCCAATTATTTTTTGTTACGGGGAAATAGCTCCTGGCTTTTCCTTGAACGTGTGGAAGAAAAAGCTAAATAAAGAGGCACTTGTGCTGCCAGCTGCTCACAGCGTGTTTCCTGGTCAGACACCACGGGACGTCCTGGGGGGGTTTGGCCGGAACGTGCTTCTCTTTGGATGCGACTGCATCTGCAGACATTGATGAGTTCACCGAACTGAAACGGACCGTGACCGCGTGACATAAACCGTTTCTAAAGTCGTCTTCAGCTTTCTTCCCCACAGCGGGGACGCCGCCCGTTTGTTGGCCCAAACACTTAGTTTGACCTTCGCACCCTTCAGAGGTCGTCCCCAGGTGCACCCTACACTTGACTTGGCCTTTGAAGACCCCTCGGTCCACGCCCTTCCTCTTCCCATCGCTTTGGCTCGACTCCATCGCATCAGCTTCAGGAATATGAGAAGAACTGGACGCCAGCAGAGCAAGCAGCAGCTCCCAGAGGAAGAAAGAAAAGAACTCAATGTGAAAATGAGTTGATCCATCAAACTGGAGAACTTTCCAGAAGCAGCTCAAGCAGCCGGTCATGTTTCAGAGTTGTTTTGATCATTTGATCCACTCTAAAATGAGAAAGAGAGGGAGAGCGATTCTCAATGAGATGATTCTCTCCTTGGCTGCCAAGAAGCATTGATTAGACGCCTGATGCCCGGCACAGCGGGCGTGGCTGCGCTCCCCATCGTTGTGTTTGTGGAGGAAGCCGCTGGTTAGTGGTCGTCTGTGTTTGGTCTGAGAGTCGCTGGTGTTTCTCTGCAGAACCGGAAAACCTGAACTTCTCCCAGGTGCAAAGTGTAGAATTAGGAGACGTGAGATGTTATGACTGTGAAGCCGTCCTGCCTGGTGACGTGGATGGCGTCCTCCAGTGACCTCTGACCCCGTGGTTCAGCCCCTGAAAAGGCCCGTCGCAAAGTCCTTTCGGGTTGTGTTGTTCCCAGCACTGCTCTGAACTTGGCAAACGGCTAATTAAAGAGGAAAGACTGACTGCTTTTACCTTTCATGGTAAACAATGAGGCCTGACCATTCTGTGAGACTGGGAGCAGAAGCAGGCCTCCCGCGGTTCGGTGCGGGGGGGGGGGGGGATCCGGGCCACAATGGAAGCTGGTTTTGCTCCACAGCGTATCGCTCCGACAGCAAAGCTGTGTCGGAGAACGACTGGCAGCCCTGCAGCCCTGCAGCCCTGCAGCCCTGCAGCCCTGCAGCCCTGTAGCCCTGTAGCCCTGCAGTCTGGCAGCCCGGCAGCCTGGCAGTCTGGCAGCCCGGCAGCCTGGCAGCCTGGCAGTCTGGCAGCCCGGCAGCCTGCTGACCGGACCGTTCTGAGCTTCACTTCACCGCTTCACTTCCTGCTTCACGCAGCACCAGCAGCTGATTCAGCCTCTGATCGCTGACAATTCAATTGTAGTATTGATGGAGGCCAGTGACCAAATGGAGTTAGTGGGTGTCCTTTCTGGTGTGTGTGGGAGGGGGTCCCACTGAGGCTCCAACCTGACTGTACCAACGGAAACCCCACCCCCACCCTCTGATCAGCTGGGTGGTCCTGGTCTGCAGACTGTTGGGGTTTGGGTGGAGGATCCCATTTGTCCCTGCTGACAGTTGGAAGAATGGGGGAATTGGACGAGGTCTCATTATCAGCGTGGGAGGGACACTGTGGGGGGGGGTGAGGCCCAACACACATCGGACATCCTGCCAACACCCACATCTGACCCTGCGCCACCTCCGGGAATCCATCAGTGGCGACCCAACAAGAGGCCTGTAGCGATGGGGTGGACCAACACTTATTTATCTATTGTGGTTCCTCCCCGGTGTTTTCTGTGAAACCAGCCCTGCTGCCGTGTCCCCCGTCCCCCTTTGTCCCCGTTTGACCCGTGGAGCAGCTCTAGCCTCCATCACACCCCGTTATTATATATCTGCTGCCTGTCAGACCCTTCTTCCACCGCTTTAGGGAAAAGGGGAATGAGCGGTGAGATGGATTAGGTTCCGAGCGAAAGCCCTCACTGCGCCGGTGCTCGATTCCACATGTTTGCGTACCTCAACGTCGGGGAGATTCCTCGTTGTCCCACCAAGTATCCCACCAGAAGTTCTTAGCGGTCTTGAAATGTAAACACTCTTAACTTGAAATCATTTTAATGGTTCTAAATCCAGCCAGTAATTGACCAAACTTAATTGGATCAACTTTGGGTCAGTCATTGTCACAGGGATGAACCGGAGAAGCGTCTTTGACCAAACATATTTTCAGAAGCCCGTAATGTAAATAATAAACTGTGTTTCCCTTTCCCGTTGCCAGGGGAAAGTTTGCGGTGGTGAAGAAATGTGTGGAGAAGGCGACGGGGAAGGAGCACGCCGCCAAGTTCCTGCGAAAGCGGCGGAAGGGTCTGGACTGTCGCATGGACATCCTGAATGAGATCGCTACGCTGGAGTCGGCGAAGGGGAATCCCTACGTGGTGGCGCTGCACGAGGTCTACGAGACCAGCGCCGAGATCGTCCTGGTCCTGGAGTGGTACGTCCTACAAGGTTCCCTATAACTGTGGTTCTCAAGGCGGGGGCCCGGGGATACGCCGGGGGTCCTTCCGGAGTTTCCAGGGGGTCCCTACTAAAGTCATTACGAGTTAAACTTCACTGTTACTTCACTTCCAAGAGGTCAGCGCCGTCAGAGAAGGTCCAGTCATGACTGTTTCACTGGTATCTACCTGAATCTGATCCAGCAATAAAAATATTGATCAGATTGGATCCAGAGACTAAATCTCATCAGAGGGATCAAACGGAGGTTGAGAATCACTAAACCACAGAATGGTAAAATACCACTGAACAAAGTAAGCAAATGAATGTGTTGAAAGTCACACATACTCCAGCAGCACTTGGACCTGATGCAGCCCTCAGGTCCATCCGTTGATAACTGCTGGAGCTGACGTCATGTTCCTGCTTTTTAAATCTTTCTGCTTTTTAAAGGTTGTGCTCAGCTCTGAGGCCACAAAGTCAGACATGGAAATGTAACTTTAAACGTGAATGTGTTTCACTCAACTGATGCAGAGCTTCCACAAATAAAAGACGTTGTTCTTGACTTATTTTAGTTATATATTGTCTTGAACGCTTGATTGAAAAAACGATAAGACCTAACCACCGGGACTTCCTGTCTGGTCCGACCCAAACACCAGGACTTCCTGTCTGCGAGGGAGTTGCGCACTGCACACCTCCTGTCTTCTGATTGCAGAAATGTTGAGCGATAAGGAAGGAACCTTTAAACTTTAACTGGAGCGATGGAAGAGACGAGAGCAACCAAAAAGACCTTTGAAGCATCTTGGTGCTTTGCCAACCCGGGTTTTAAAAGGTTGGAGCCTTCATTTCTCCATGTCCAACACAACCTGCTGCTTTGGTGACTGGGTGACTGGATGACTGGGTGACTGGATGACAGGGTGACAGGGTGACTGAATGACAGGGTGATTGGATGACTGAATGACAGGGTGACTGGGTGACTGGATGACTGGGTGACTGGATGACTGAATGACTGGGTTCCGTTAGAGGGTATTAATCATCCTCTCATTCATGTTTTTAGGGCCACTTGGCGTCTCAGCCTCTTAGTTGCTCTCATTTCCTTGCTACAGATGCTTAGTTCGTGGGGCCACGTCCTTCTCTGACCCTGGTTTCAGATCAGTCCACCCCCGGCCCTCAGGGGCCCCCTGGTCCTACTGGATCTCACAGCCCTCCCAGCCCCCCGGCCCCCCCGGCTCCTGTCCAGCTGTCCAGCCCAGGCATGGAATGCTCTGACTGGATGAAGGCCTCCTTCTTTTCGACGAGTTTGACCTCTGACCTTTGACTGGAGTGTGAATGAGGAAGCAGCCCCCCCTCCCCCCCACACACACACACACACACTCACTCATACAAATTTTTCGTTTTTAAATATTTAAAGAATGTATAAACTTGGTGTCTGTCTGGGCTCCACGTGACGGTCGCTGCTCGTCTGAGATCCGACCTCGTCATGAGAATAAAAAAAACTATTTTCCATTTCCTGTGGCTTTGAGTTTGAGCTTCAGTCTGTGAGTTTGACAGGAGTGGAGCTGAAACCACATCCTCCCAACGTCAAAGGAGAAGTGAGAAGTCTGACAGAGCAGCTTCAGCCTGCTCCTCCGCCACAGAAACCTCCAAAATGAACGACCAGTTTCACAGAAACAAACTTGTGCTTTGAGAAGAGCTTCACTTCCCCTGAGGTAGGATGTTGTCAGAGCTCACGTTGGGGTCAGGACTTATTTCTTGTGGAAATGTTCGTGGCCACCGTCTTTAAACACCTTGGAAGACTAAACGCAGCAACAGGGCATCCTCAAACAACAGTCAAACTCCACTTAAAGCAACTCAGAGTCAGAGTTGCTCTGTGGAGGAACCTGTTTCCTGTTTCCTGTTTAAATCCATCCATTCTACCTCCTCCTGGGGGGGGGGGGGCTCTCCCAACCGACTGGATGTGAGATGGAGAGATGCCTTGGACGGGGTCCGGTCCAGAGGTCACTCCGTCCAGACCGTCTTTAATTTTACCTTCATGTTTACATGTGGACATTGGATCCAACGTCCAAACTGTCGTGAAAACTGAACAGAACTTGAACCAGAGACATTTGAACCTTTCACCAGTGAACCCTGCACATCATGGAGGTTGGACACCATACCGGACGGATGTATGGTCTGATGGATGGATGGAGGGATGGATGGATGGATGGGTGGATGAATGTATGGATGTATGGATGGATGAATGTATGGACTGATGGATGGATGGACTGATGGATGGATGGATGGATGGA
Organism: Zeus faber; assembly: GCF_960531495.2. Taxonomy (NCBI): domain Eukaryota; kingdom Metazoa; phylum Chordata; class Actinopteri; order Zeiformes; family Zeidae; genus Zeus; species Zeus faber. Next base: position 32,515,168 of record NC_137205.1, on the reverse strand, counting down.
TGAATGTATGGACTGATGGATGGATGAATGGATGGACTGATGGATGGATGGATATATGAAGGGATGATTTATAAACCGTTACGCTCATTAAATTGCCCACGTCACCTGATCTTCTCATGTTTTCCACTGCACTCCGTCACCAAAACCTTTTCATTTGGAACATTCATCCTCGTGACCTTTTGTGATGTCATGTGGATCTTTAAAAAAACAAAAAGTAAAAATGTTCTTTTAAAGAAAGAAATCACTTTCCAGTGAATTTCAAAGCCAAGCGGTGAAAACTCTTTCTGTTTGTCTTCGGCTCTGCCGAGCGAACGTCTGAATCTAACGCGTGCCGACGGCTTCCAACCCGGAGCCTCCGATGACCTCAACGGAGTCCAGTCCGGGTGCGATCGCAGCGCCGCCAGAGCCTCGCTAAGCCGCGGTCCAGTGTTGGGCTGTGAGTTGACGTCACTAAGCTTCCAGTTTGGCAGCCGGCCAGACCATCGTTCTGTACCGAATCAGGAAGTGTTGTCCTCCGTCACCCGTGGATTGTCTTCATTCAGATGCTCTTCCAGAGGCTCTTGGCCCCTGCTGGGCTCGGTGAAGCAGGAAGTCCATGAAGCTTCTCCTGGACGGGGACGATCCTCACACTGCCGCTGAGGTGTAGACACGACGGTCCGGTTAAGATGGCTCTGAAGCGCGTCTCCTTGGATCTTCAATCATCTTCAGGCTTTGACGGACTGCCCCAGCGCCCAGCGCTTCAAACTGCTTTCTGCTGCCGGGATCAGGGAGTGAGATGATTCAGTTGAATTCAAATTCAATCTTTGCTTGTGTAAAAACTCCTTGAATGGCACCAGAACTTTCAGGGGGCTGGTTTTCTCTTCCCCAAACCCAAACCGTGCGGCTGGACAGGTTGCATGCTGAGGTTCAGCGTCTTCCTTGGCTGCTCTTCAGAGTATGTTTCTAACAAGGAAAAAGCATTTTGTTCTTGGAAAAAGATAATTGCATTATCCCAAAAACTGATATCCCTTCAAATCCAGAAAACAAACAAACAGCAGCTCTACTTTCACAGCTGAGGACGGGGCGGTTTAAGGAGCTAACGGGGGATTTGGACGTCCCATTATGTAACCGACATGCCCGTGGCCTGCCTTCCTCCCAAGATACAAACCATGTGTGCATCCAAATCCTCCACACATGGTTCTGGTTTGAAAGTGTCAGCTTCAGGTCTGATCTGAGAGAGCGGAGCATCCACCGTTAATCCAAAATGTCCCCGATTCATCACCGTAGTTACACAAGAACTGTGAACAACACTTGGACAGAAACTTGGCGGCTGGGTCCTGACGACATGAAACCCTCTTTGGGTTTTACATTAAACCACCGACTCACATTTCATCCTTTTAAAATCAGAATAATCTGCCTTCATCCACTAGAGATTTCATGGGAACGGTCAGGTCTTGTAAACCTGTGGCTCAGGAAGGAGATGGCTCCAGCGCTGGGGGGGGCGTGTCCTGGCAGCCAGAGTCCAGACACCTGGAGGAAGGGCTTTATGTAACTCTGTGACTACAGAAAGTGGAAGTGAAGGTTGAGCGCAGATATTTTGTACGTTGTGGCCCAGACGGTGATAAAAGGAAGGTTGTAGCGTTCAGAGGAAGGGTGTGCGCACGCAGCTCATTGTGCACTTTGTTATGAAAACTGAACGATGGGATGGAAAGCAGCCAAGGTCGAGCAGGTCCCAGCCGCTCCCGTCCTCTCAGCGCTCTCTCTCCTCTGCTTTCCCTCACAGCGCCGCCGGAGGAGAGATCTTCACGCAGTGTGTTGCCGATAACGACGACGCCTTCACGGAGAAGGACGTGGTCCGGCTGGCCCGGCAGATCCTGGCGGGCGTGGCCTGCCTGCACCGCAGTCACGTGGTCCATCTGGACCTGAAGGTGAGGAAGAGGAGAACCTTTCAGATCTTTCTCCTTTTCCAGAGCGACAGAACGTGTTGGATGAGTTCTGCTGCTGTGGTGTGAGCGGAGGAGGTGGTGTCACCGTTTCCATGGAGGTGGAGCTCGACCGTTTCACAAGAAACTTTTGGAGACTTGGAAACTTTTTTGTATTTTCTTATATCTCAGATTTATTTTATCCAATAGAGATTAGATGACAAGAAAACATGAGAGTGAAGACGCTTCGCACAACGAAGGGGACGTGAGCTCCTGAACCTGCTGCAAACTCCTCTTTTTCTTTAAATTTCATCCCATGATGACGCACTAAGACCTCGTGGTTCTTTCATTTCTCGATGTTCCTGCGTGGAGTCGCACGTCCACCCATCCTGCGCTGCCGCTCAGTCAGATGACGCCTAATGGGCTGATGGGGACATGTTGCCTGTTTCCCCGGCGTCTGATTGGCTTAGAGAGGATGATCTGGCTCAAAGGAACGACAGCAGTGAGGCTTGAAGAAACCACGACCAAATCCTCTTACCAGCGCTTCATGGTCACTGAGGGTGGGGTTGGATTCACACCTGGTGAAAATTCTAACCTGGTCCTGTCTCTCCATCCTCTCCGTCTGTCCCATCCCTCCATCCTCTCGCCCCCGTCCTCTCCCTCTGTCCCTCCCTCCATCTCTCCAGCCCCAGAACATCCTGCTGACCCGGGCCCGGCCGCTTGGTGACATCCGCATCGTGGACTTTGGTTTGTCCAGACGCGTGGACAGCGTGACGGAGGTCAGGGAGATCCTGGGAACGCCAGAGTATGTGGGTGAGTCCTTCAGAGGTGGAGTTATCTGATATTATTTAGAAATTCATGTTATTTGTTTTTATATAATTTCATGACTTTATAGATTTATTGTTCGTTAATAAAATAAATTACTGACTATATTATTTTATTAATTTTGGATTTTTTTGTTTATAACTAAAATGAAATACAGATACTTAAATGTATCATTCATTTTCTGATTTATAAACTCATTGATAAATCGAATTATTCACTTCAATTGTACTTAAAGATTATTTTTTTATTTGGTTTATGATCATTGTTATTGTTTATTAGGAAATATGAGCTCAGGAATTATTTAATTCTCATTTATTGGTGTTTTTTTTATTTTGATGAAGCTCCAGAAGTCCTGAACTACGAGCCCATCAGCACAGCCACCGACATGTGGTGAGTGAAATAAATCAAACGTTGTTTCATTCAGAACCGATCACACTGTGCATGTGAACAGTGACATCATCAGGTGCATCATGGGAGTTTCCAAACTAAGGATGGAAGTCATTTTACCACACTGACCCCCCCCAGGAGCATCGGGGTCCTGACCTACGTGATGCTGACCGGGGAGTCTCCCTTCCTGGGGGAGGACAAGCAGGAGACCTTCCTCAACGTGTCCCTGGGCAGCGTGGACTACTCGCGGGAGGTGTTTGGGGGCGTGTCCTCGCTGGCAGTGGACTTCATCCGGTCGCTGCTGGTGAAGAACCCCAGGTGAGCGTCCACCACAGGATGTGAGTCAGAGCGTCACCGCTGCGACCGCCTCCCCGCGCACATCCTCCTGCGTCAGCGTGAGCGCAGGTGCGGTCGCCGAGCGCTGCTTCCTGTCAAGACGTCTCATTTCCAGGAAGAAAAACCCGTCGAGTTTCACAGAAGTGTCACCAATTCCAATGAAAATTCTTGCTGATCGTGTGAAACTTGGACACGTTTCACACGATCAGATCTCTAGAAAATGTCTTAAAACTTCATCTGCAACATTTCTAAGATGATTCAACACGTTATGGAAGCACTCTGAACTCAACAACTTAATAACCTAAGATCCGAAGAAGCAGAGCAGGTCTAGAAGCAGAGCAGGTCTAGAACCGGAGCAGGTCTAGAACCGGAGCAGGTCCAGAACCAGAGCAGGTCCAGAACCAGAGCAGGTCAAAGACTAGAGCAGGTCAAGAACCAGAGCAGGTCCAGAACCAGAGCAGCTTCAGAACTAGAGCAGGTCCAAAACTAAAGCCAGAGCAGGTCAAGAACTAGAGCAGGGAATCAGAGCAGGTCCAGATTCAGAGCAGGTCCAGAACCGGAGCAGGTCGAGAACTAGAACAGGGAACCAGAGCAGGTCCAGAACTACAGCAGGTCCAGAACCTTCTGGAGTTTGGGGGGATGGAGCCTCGCAGTCTAAACCTCTTGTTGTTTGTCCAACAGGAAGCGAGCCTCGGCGGAGGACTGCCTGCAGCACCCCTGGCTGAAACCGGTCCCCCGAGGCCTCCTGCACGCCCCCGGGTCCGACTCCCTTGACGAGACCACCAACCAGTCCGAGTCCGAGCCGGAGAGCCCGGCCCCGTCCCCCGAGCCGGACCCCATCGGATCCTACCTGACATGTCCGGGTCAGGGGGGGCTGAAGACCGGCCGCGACGCCTTTGCCTTCGGGGAGCCGCCCTTCCCCACCAGGTCCGAGATCCAGCAGGAGATCCTCTGCTGAACCCGGAACCCGGAACCCGGAACCCTAACCCTGGGAGCCAAACGCTGCTGCTACTGCTGTGAGGATGCACTGTGTGTGTGTGTGAATGAATGGAGAGAGAAGAGAGGGAGAGAGCTGAACTCCCGGACCAAGCAGCCTCTGGTCCTGGTTCTAGTTCTAGTTCTGGTCCCGGTTCTGGTTCTGGACCTGTTTTGCTCTGGACCCTCAGTCTTCCTCCCAGGGACCATTTTTTGGAGATGTTTTGTGACAATGTCTCCGCCTCCTCCCTGGCTTTCAGGGAAATCCGTCAGGTTCCAACATGGCCGCCGCAGAGCGACGCCGTTCAGTCGCCATGACGTCGAGTAAAGGAGACGATGCTGGAGGCGAACGCCAGCGTTGGTTTGTTATTGTTGTGGGGCTTCCAAAGCACTTCCTCCTTCTCCAAGAGACAGAAGAAGAACAAACCAAATCCACACACATTCACACCTTCTGGCATTGAACCGTTTCACTTTAGATTTTCTACTTTGTTTCCTTGTTGTTTTTTGCACGTTCCTCCTTGTGAATATGCCACTGTAACTTATGAAGAAGGTTGTAAAAGATTCTGCTGAAGGATTCACAGGTTTTATGATGTTTTATGAGGATGATTTGGGGTTAGACAGGATTTTCATCAAAAAATTGAAATGTATATTTTGTATTATTATAATATTGTATTATTAGAATATTGTTTAATTATAACATTGTTTTATTATAACATTGTTTAATATAACATTGTTTTTCATCCGTATGTGGATGTTCAGACAGCTTTTCTCGTTCTTTTCCTCTTATTTTTGACTCTTTCCTCGGGACCTCGGGTCGTTTGCACTCAGATTCAAATGAATAAATGTTGATGAAGAATATGAATCATGAATAAATAAATGTACATTTTGTATCAAACTCTTTTAGTTTTTATCTAAAATGTAAAGTTGGCCTCTACTCAACTCTACTCTACCTCAACTCTACCCATTCTACCTCTACCTCTACTCCACCTCTACTCTACCTATTCTCTACTATACCTCTACTCTACTTCTAGTCTACTCTACCTCTACTCTACTCTACTAGACTCTACCTCTACCTTTACCCCTACTCTACTCTACCTCTACCTCTGTTCTACCTCTACCTTTACTCTAGCTCTTCTCTACCTCTACTCTACTCTACTCTACTAGACTGTACCTCTACCTTTACCCCTACTCTACTCTACCTCTACCTCTGTTCTACCTCTACCTTTACTCTAGCTCTTCTCTACCTCTACCACTACTTTACTCTACCTCTACTCTACTCTACTCAATGTCTTCTATACCTCTACTCTACTCTAGAGGTGTAGAGTAGAGGTAGAGTAGACCTCAACCTCTACTCTACCTCTAACTGTACTCTACTCAACCTTTACTCTACCTCTAACTCTACTCTACTCAATCTCTACTCTACCTCTACTCTACGCTATGCGACCTTTAACCTAACTCAACCTCTACCCTACCTCTACTCTACCTTTACTCTACTTCTACTGTACTCTACTCTACCTCAACACTACTTCTTCTCTACCTCTACTTTACCTCTACCTCTACTCTACCTCTACTTTACCACTACTCTACTTCCACTCCTTCTCTACTCTCCTCAGTTTCTTCTGGTATTATTTTTTCTGTTGTGTTGATGTGCAACATAGATTGATGGAACTCTGCAGAGGGAGGGGAAGGTTCTAACCTCCACCCGTCCGGGTGGTGCAGTGGAGCTGAGTCAATCCGGTGCAGTTTCCCCTCACACCAGAAAAAAAATTAAATAAAATCTATGAATCTTGACTTTGCCCTGGACCAAAGCACTGGTCCTGGGACCGGAGCCGGTTCCCTGGTGCTGGACTGTGGCCGACAGTGAAGAAGGGAGGAATTCAGAGAACCAACGATACATCCGTGGCCTTACCCCATCAGTTAGTTGTAGTTAGTTTAGCTTTCCCTTTGTTTTAATTCTTCCTGCACCTCTCCCTTCGTCTGTTTCTCTTCTCCCCCCCTTGCCCCTCTCCTGTAAAGCGACCTTGGGTTTTTAGAAAGGCGCTATATCAATTTAAGTTATTATTATTATAATTATTATTATTACATTCTGCCAATAAAGTGATGATTCTTCTGGAAAGTTGTCCTCTCTCTCTCTCGCTCTCTCTCTCAGGGGGCCCTTCCAGGGGGTCAGCCGCCAAATCATCACTTGTTAAACTTCACTGTAATTTCAATTCCAAGATGTCAGGACGCTTGATGTGAGGAACGTTGAGAACCAGCGCCTGAGAGGTCCCCTGGGGGCCGTGGACCCCTCATCTCGCATAGAGAGAGTTGGATCCAACAAAACCGGACGTGTTGCTTCTAAAAGTTTGGACTTGAACATGCCACATCGATGCTTTGGAAGGAGAGATGCAGGGGTATGATTCTGCTCCTGTGTTCTTAAAGCTGAAGTTTTCTTAGAAGCACTTTGGTTAAAAAGATTCCTTCTTCTTTCTGAATGTGGTTTTAAAACCAGAACCAGAAGAAAAGCTCCGGCCGCTCCGGGTCCAGATCCACCACAACACGGAGGCTCCCGCTGGCGAACATCAGAACTCCAGGAACTTCTCAACTCGTCGGCTTTGACGGAGACCCAAACAACACGAGAACTCCGCAGGGTTCCACTCCAGTGTGGAAGGAAACCCGAGGTTCCATGTGGAAACTTCATTTTCTTTTCCGTTCTTAATTTATTCCGAGGGATCTGTTGGAGGATAGAACGTGGATTCATACACATATCTGTCCTACAGGAATCTGGATCAGTCTGGGATCTGGAGGACTCGGTCTGGAGGACTAGGTCTGGAGGTCCTTGGTTTGGAGGACGAGGTCTGGAGGTCCTTAGTTTGAAGGACTCGGTCTGGAGGTCCACGGTTTGAAGGATGCGGTGTAAAAGGACTCATTCTGGAGGACTCGGTCTGGAGGTCCTCGGCTTGGAGGACTCGGTCTGGAGGTCCTTGGCTTGGAGGACAAGGTCTGGAGGTCCTTAGTTTGAAGGACTCGGTCTGGAGGTCCACGGTTTGAAGGATGCGGTGTAAAAGGACTCAGTCTGGAGGACTCGGTCTGGAGGTCCTCGGCTTGGAGGACTCGGTCTGGAGGTCCTTGGCTTGGAGGACTCCTATTGGAGGACTAGCTTGGAGACGACTATTGACTTTGACTTGACCTCACGCAGGATGGACTCTGCTACTGGTCTAGACAACCACACCAGTGTGCACAGCCACCACACACACACACGCAGACAGACAGAGACACCAACCCACACAAACACAGACAGACAGACACACACAGACAGACACACACACAACATGTCCCCACATTGAACCTTGTGGGACTTCTGTTTCTATAGAGTCCAGATTCCAGCGCCTTCATGGAGTTTGAGCTGCAACCACAACACTCGACACACACACACACAAACAAGTGTTGTGTTGTAGTGTTGTTGTTGTGTTATGTTGTTGTATAGTGTTGTAGTGTTATGTTGTTGTATAGTGTTATGTTGTTGTATAGTGTTGTAGTGTTATGTTGTTCTGTTGTTGTATAGTGTTATGTTGTTGTATAGTGTTGTAGTGGTATGTTGTTGTATAGTGTTATGTTGTTGTATAGTGTTATGTTGTTGTGTTATGTTGTTGTATAGTGTTGTTGTTGTATAGTGTTGTAGTGTTATGTTGTTGTGTTGTTATGTTGTTGTATAGTGTTATGTTGTTGTATAGTGCTGTATTATGTTGTTGTATAGTTATGTTGTTGTATAGTGTTGTGTTGTTATGTTGTTGTGTTGTTATGTTGTTGTATAGTGTTATGTTGTTGTATAGTGTTGTAGTGTTATGTTGTTGTGTTATGTTGTTGTATAGTGTTTTGTTGTTGTATAGTGTTGTAGTGTTATGTTGTTGTAGTGTTATGTTGTTGTATAGTGTTATGTTGTTATAGTGTTATGTTGTTGTATAGTGTTGTAGTGTTATGTTGTTGTGTTGTTATGTTGTTGTATAGTGTTATGTTGTTGTATAGTGCTGTATTATGTTGTTGTATAGTTATGTTGTTGTATAGTGTTATGTTGTTATAGTGTTATGTTGTTGTATAGTGTTGTAGTGTTATGTTGTTGTGTTGTTATGTTGTTGTATAGTGTTATGTTGTTGTATAGTGCTGTATTATGTTGTTGTATAGTTATGTTGTTGTATAGTGTTGTGTTGTTATGTTGTTGTGTTGTTATGTTGTTGTATAGTGTTATGTTGTTGTATAGTGTTGTAGTGTTATGTTGTTGTAGTGTTATGTTGTTGTATAGTGTTATGTTGTTATAGTGTTATGTTGTTGTATAGTGTTGTAGTGTTATGTTGTTGTATAGTGTTATGTTGTTGTATAGTGTTGTAGTGTTATGTTGTTGTGTAGTGTTGTAGTGTTATGTTGTTGTAGTGTTGTTGTTGTATAGTGTTGTAGTGTTATGTTGTTGTGTTATGTTGTTGTATAGTGTTATGTTGTTTTATGGTGTTGTAGTGTTATGTTGTTGTATAGTGTTATGTTGTTGTATAGTGTTGTAGTGTTATGTTGTTGTGTAGTGTTGTAGTGTTATGTTGTTGTATAGTGTTGTAGTGTTATGTTGTTGTGTTATGTTGTTGTATAGTGTTATGTTGTTTTATGGTGTTGTAGTGTTATGTTGTTGTAGTGTTATGTTGTTGTATAGTGTTATGTTGTTGTATAGTGTTGTAGTGTTATGTTGTTGTATAGTGTTGTAGTGTTATGTTGTTGTATAGTGTTGTAGTGTTATGTTGTTGTAGTGTTATGTTGTTGTATAGTGTTATGTTGTTGTATAGTGTTATGTTGTTGTATAGTGTTGTAGTGTTATGTTGTTGTATAGTGTTGTAGTGTTATGTTGTTGTATAGTGTTGTAGTGTTATGTTGTTGTAGTGTTATGTTGTTGTATAGTGTTGTAGTGTTATGTTGTTGTATAGTGTTATGTTGTTGTATAGTGTTGTAGTGTTATGTTGTTGTGTAGTGTTGTAGTGTTATGTTGTTGTAGTGTTATGTTGTTGTATAGTGGTTTAGTGTTATGTTGTTGTGTTATGTTGTCGTATAGTGTTGTAGTGTTATGTTGTTGTATAGTGTTATGTTGTTGTAGTGTTATGTTGTTGTATAGTGTTATGTTGTTGTATAGTGTTATGTTGTTGTAGTGTTATGTTGTTGTATAGTGTTGTAGTGTTATGTTGTTGTGTTGTTATGTTGTTGTATAGTGTTGTAGTGTTATGTTGTTGTGTTGTTGTATAGTGTTGTTGTGTAGTGTTGTAGTGTGAACTGGCATCAGAATCAGTTCCATCCGCAGTGACACCTCCATCCAGCAGGTGGTGCTGATAACAGTGTTCAAGCAGCTTCAAGAGGTTAAAACAGCGTCCACGCTCCACCCGCAGGTGACGTGTCATGTCCTCCATGTCCTTCAAGCCTCACATTCCTGTTTGAATTTGAATGAAAGTCATTCAAGGTCGATGTTCTTCATGGACGTTTGTCCTCGTCCGTCCTCTCGCTGCGTCGTCTCGAACGTGGAATCGTCAGGATCCAGACGTTCACAACTGAACACAACGTCTACAGCTGTTACACAACCCTGCCTGTGTGTGTGTGTGTCAGCTTTCATATTGTTTGAAGCTTCCTGAGTTAATCGTCCAAATCAGACGATGAAAAAAGAGAAAAAGCAGAACAATGGAGGTAATGGGGGTGGTGGAGGTGGTGGAGGTGAGGAAACCAGGTTCAGGAACAAGGTCTCGTCCTTTATATTATGGTATGTGATGTGGGGGGGTGATTTAAGCAGTCACATCTGTCTTGGGTCTTGTTTATTGGGCTCAGGAGCAGGGGTGGCTGTGCACCTGTTGTCTATCAGAGCAATCAATGAACACAGGTTAAATAACCCATTCCCACACATAGAGACAGAGCCTGTCATGACACACCCACCTGCTCCCTACTTGCTCCACCTGCTCCCTGCTTGTTGCACCTGCTTGTTCCACCCAGCCCCCCCACACACACACACACACACACACACATATATCTATATATATATATATAGATATCAGTTAGAATCACCACTGCTCATACAAAGTGAAATTATTCACTTTTTTTTATTTTTATAACTTTATTATTTTTGAAATATCCTGCTTTAAATTTCCCTATCCATCTATCCGTCTGTCTGTCTATATGTCCATCTATTTATGTCTGTCTTTCTAAATGTCTGTCTCTTTATCTATCTGTCTGTCTTTCTATGTCTGTCTGTCTATCCATCTTTCTATGTCTATTCATCTGTCTGTCTGTCTGTCTGTCTGTCTACTTATCTTTCTGTCTTTCATTGTCTATCTATCTATCTATCTATCTATCTATCTATCTATCTACCCGTGCCTCTACATTAACTTATTGAACAAAACCAAAAAAGCACAGTGCATAACAGAGGGCCCCCCCGCCAGAGGGCCCATTATGCTGTACACTACACTTAAGGGCCCCGGTTTGGGCGGTTCCTACATGTAGCTGTCTCTGTCCTGGACTCACAGGGTCAAACCGGGGTTGACCTTCTGGACTGAATTTGGGAAAAAGACAGTTAATCTTCTTTTTCTTTGAGCTGCTCCCATTAGAGATGGACACAGTGGATCATCTGCCTCCAACACCTTGTGTTCCATGCATCTTCCTCCCTGACACCACCCGCCTGCATGTCCTCCGTCAGCACCTCCATCAAGCTTCTCTTTGGCTTCCTCTTTTCCTCTTGCCTGGCAGCTCCACCCTCAGCCTCCTCCTCCCAATGAAACTCTCATCTCTCCTCCACACGTGTCCAAACCATCTCAATCTGGCCTCTTTTCCACCAAACTGTCCAACCTGAGCTGTCCCTCTAACGTCCTCATTCTTAATCCTGTCCATCCTTGTCCCTCCCAATGAAAACCTCCACATCCTCAACTCTGCCACCTCCACTTCATCCACCTGCCTTTTAGTCGGTGCCACCGCCTCTAAACCGTACAACATGGCTGCTCTCACTACCGTCCTGTACACCTTCCCCTTCACTCTGGCTGGAACCCTTCTGTCACAGATCACTCCAGACACTCTTCTCCACCTACTCCACCCTGCCTGTACGCTCTTCTTCACCTCTCTCCCACACTCTCCGCTGCTTTGAATGGCCGACCCCAAGTACTTGAACTCATCCGCCTTCTCCACCTCCAATCCACTTGCATTCTCAGCTTTTCTCCGCCCTCCCTCCCATTCAGGCACATGTATTGCGTCTTACTCCTGCTGACTTTCATTGCTCTTCTCTCTAATGCATGCCTCCACCTCTCCAGGCTCTCCTCCACCTGCTCCCTACTCTCGCTACAGATCACAATGTCATCTGCGAACATCATAGTCCACAGAGACTCCTGGCTGATTTCATCTGTTAACCTCTCCATCACCACTGCAACAAGAAAGGGCTCAGAGCTGATCCTTGATGCAATCCCACCATCAGTTTTCTTAAAGCAAACATGTCATCTGTAGTACTCTTTCCTGGCATGAAACCATACTGCTGCTGGCTGATCCCCACCGCTCCTCTTAACCTGGCCTCCACTACCCTTTCCCATAGCTTCATGCTGTGGCTGATCAACTTAATTCCCCTGTAGTTACTACAGCTCTGTACGTCTCCCTTATCCTTGAAGATGGTACCAGTAAACTTCTTCTCCACTCCTCCGGCATCCTCTCCCTTTCCAGGATGGTGTTAAACAGTCTCGTTAGGAACGTCACTGCCATCTCACCTAAACATTTCCATGCTTCCCCAGGTTTGTCATCTGGACCAACTGCCTTTCCACTCTTCATCTTCTTGGACAGATAATATATATTATAATATATAATATTTCAATGTTTTCTTTAATTCTAAAACACACAAAGGTGAAGAAGTGCTTCATTACACTCCACCCTGAAGGGAAATAAGGAAATTAATGTGTTAAATAATAATTAAATAAGAATGAAATAAAGATTAAATAAGGATTAAATAAGAATGTAATAAGAATGAAATAAGGATTAAATAATAATTAAATAATAATTAAATAAGAATGTAATAAGAATGAAATAAGGATTAAATAAGAATTAAATAAAGATTAAATAATAATTAAATAAGGATTAAATAATAATTAAATGAGGATTAAATAACAATTAAATAAGGATTAAATAAGAATTAAATAAGAATTAAATGAGAATTAAATAAGGACCGTTTGTTGTGGTCCAGTTAAAATGAAAAAAGTTGAATCTTGATTTCTGTATTACTGGCATTCTTCTTATTTTTAACTATATTTTCTCATAAATTACTGCAAAAGTAATTATCATTAATTTTTTTTACCTTTATTTATATTATATATCCTATTTCCTCCTGTTCTGTGTTTCACAGCAGCAGCATCTGATCCATGCTGTGTTGTACAGTTTATAACAATAAAAAAAACTATGCTTGAAACTTTGTGTTCCATTTAAAAGCTCTTTGGGTTTCCTATCAACTCTGTCCTTCCAGAGATAAAACTGAAACTGAAGATTAGTTTTTCTCTGAAGGGAAATATGAATGTTTTTAATGTGGAAAACTAAACACTGAAGTTTGGGTTCCAGGCCTTGAAACAGCGCTATCCTGTGGACAAAGGGGAGCGGGCTGTAACCACCAGAGGGGGCAGTGAGCATTCATTCATCCACCCACCCATCCACTCACTGACTCCCAGGTTTTGCTAAAATGAATCCAGTAGCAGTGATGACACTACACTGCAGTTCTACTTAAATTCAACTATAAAAGTACATGTTGTTAAATGTACTTCATTAAAAGTAGTAACGTCTTAAAAGCCACTTGTTTTAAACTAATGCAACATGATTTTGATGAGTTAAATGTATATATACATATATTACTGTCATATATTCTTGTTTTGTTTTTCTTTAGATATTCTGTTGACTTTGACTGCTTTAACAGGTGAATTTAGTCTTTTCTAACCCCACCCACCTTACCTCACCTCTTCTTACCTCACCTCACCTCTTCTAACCCTACCTCCCTTGTTCTAACCTCACCTCTTCTTACCCCATCTCACCTCTATTTACCCCACCCCCCTTCTAACCTCACCTCCTCTTACCCCACCTCCCCTCTTCTAACCTCAGCTCTTCTTACTCCACCTCACCTCTTCTTGCCCCACCTCAACTGTTCTTACCTCCTCTTCTTACCCCACGTCACCTCTTCTAACCTCCCATCTTCTCACCTCACCTCTTCTTACCCCACCTCCACTTTTTACTTAACCTCTTACCCCACCTCCCGTCTTCTAACCCCACCTCCTCTTACCCCACCTCACCTCTTCTAACCTCACATATTTTTACACCACCTTACATCTTCTATCCTCACCTCTTCTTACCCCACCTCACCGCTTATCTAACCTCTTCTTACCCCACCTCACCTCTTCTTACCCTACCTCCCCACTTCTTACCTCACCTCACCTCTTCTTACCCCACCTCACCTCTTCTTACCCCACCTCACCTCTTCTTACCCCACCTCACCGCTTATCTAACCTCTTCTTACCCCACCTCACCTCACCCCACCTCACCGCTTATCTAACATCTTCTTAGAAACAACGGACTGTTCCAGTTGCTGTGGTCAGGCAAGCGCCTCCGCAGTCACACAGCGAGAACAGAGACTGAGACTGAGTTTTTTCCCGCAAGCCATGAGAACTGTCAACGCTGAACTCACCAGGGGTCCTCACTGAGACACACACATAGGCTCCACTACCTACTGTACTATATGTAGCATACTGTACTGCATACTGTGTCACTGTTCAGGGTTGTTCGTGATGCCGTATTGCTGCGCCGTACTGTTGTATACTGTGCTGTATTATCCCAAGTACTACCTCACTCTATTCACATTCACATACCACTTTAAGTCACATGCCACTTAAATGCACATATCTGTATATACATAAGCATATTCCCTCTATCTATTCCATTTTATTTCTTTTTTATTTTTATTGTATTTTATTCTATATATTTTTATTTTATTCTATAAGTATTCAACTTAATGTATTATGTTTTAGGAGTCAGTCGGCCTATAGAAAGAAACTTTTTATTTTTATTTTTTCCTACGACATATTGTTTGCTATCACCGGGTGCGTTGCATTACATTTCACTGCATATATGTATGAACGTATTTATATGTATGTGACAAATAAAAATCTTGAATCTTGAATCTTACCCCACCTCTCCTCACCTCACCTCTTCTTACCCCACCTCACTGCTTCTTACCTCACATCACCTCTTCTTACCTCAGCTCTTCTTACCCTTCTCTTCTAGGTGGCACAGTGCATTGCATTGCTGCCTCACAGCAAGAAGGTCCTGGGTTGGATCCCCACCTGGGATGCTGTTGGCACCACGCTCCAGAGGGCGGTGCCAACAGCATCAACACAGAAAGGACCCTCTCCTGATGAGGGTCCTTTCTGTGTTGAGTCTGACCAGCGATGGTGCTGTACTGTTCCTGGCCCCGCCCCCCGGAGGAAGGACAAGCCTTGATGGGAAAAATGCAGCCTTCATCTCCAAAAAAATTCTGGTCTCCATTTGCGTGTGTGTGTGTGTGTGTGTGTGTGTGTGTGTGTGTGTGTGTGTGTGTGTGTATGTGTGTGTTGGCTGTAGCTGCACATCATGCATGTGTTGTGGTGTGTGACAGTAAAAGACGAGCTAAAGCTTGTCCAGTTTAACCTCACCTCTTCTGACCCCACCCCACCTCACCTCTTCTTACCCCACCCCACCTCTTCTTACCCCACCTCACCTCTTCTTACCTCACTTCTTACCCCACCTGAAACACAGAAAGTCATGACATGAAGCAGCATCTGAGACGAAGGTGAAACTGGATTTTCAGTTTATTGACATAGAGGCTGTATTTCAAACCTCCACCACGCAGCAGTCATCTCCACACACTAGGATCTGGAAGCTAACTTAGAAATATCCGCACAAGAAGGAGAACAACAACAACAACAACACATTTCACATCAAATCATCCCACGGTGAATAATCACAAACGGCACATACAGACATTTTTATAAAATCAATGTGAGAGGATTCCCTTTGTACCTTCACAGTACTGAGTGTGTGGGCTGTGGTCAGAGAGAGAGGGAGGGGGAGGGAGGGGGGAGGGAGGGAGCGATAGAGAGAGAGACCATTTTATCATTTCAGACTGATCAACAATGTTTTCTTGATGATTTGATTGATCGTTTGGATCAGAATTCGCTCCAATCAAACAAATATCCCATAAATAATCTATAGATCAGGAAAATAATACAAACAAAGAGGGATTGCACAAGAAGGGAACTTCCGAGTCAGCAAATATCATATATATATATATATATATATATATATATATATACACACACACACACACACAATTATGTATATATAATGTTTTCTACATAATTTCATGTTTTGAAAACGCTGCAGTTGGGTCGTCTTTGGGGAGTGTCAATAAGAACCTTGTAGATACCAGGAAAGGTGTGTGTTACGTTACCACACACACACACACACACACACACACACACACACACACACACACACACACACACACACACACACACACACACACACACACACACACACACACACACACACACACACACACACACACACGCGCGCGCACGCGCTCAGTCTTCAAACTTTCCTTCTAAGATGCTGTCGAAGGTGAAGGGCAGGAACTTGAAGCCCTGACCGGTGTAGAACTTGTTCTGGAACTCCACCCTGCGGAGTAGACAGCGCTGCTTCACTGACACACAACCAGGGAGTGAGACAGGTTCTTGACCTCACATCGGGCGGGGGAGCGATAACCAATCAACATCGTCCAGAAGTTCAAAAACAATTCAAACATCACAGAGTGGCTGAATCATGGTTTTGAGGTGGAGGGTGGGGTGGGGACTCACCAGTGCAGTCGGAGCGCGTGCAGGAAGGCCGACAGCCCCTCCATGATGAGCAGGATGCACACAGTGAGGACGGCGAAGCAGAGGAAGATTAAGGAGAGGAGGAAGAAGCCGAGGAAGGAGCGCGACGAGAGGCCAATGTGCATCACCATGGTCCACAGTACCTCCGACAGCTCTGAGGGCGGAGGACACCTTCTTCACTTTAAGGGTGGTGTTACGACGCTGCTTCCATCCTTTCTAATGCTTCATGCACAACCTACTGGAGCTCCTCACTGGGTTCCCTTTTCCAAAAACTGGAAACTCACATGTCCCAGTGCTTTGAGGAACAGTAATAGCATTTTATTTAAAACCACTTTACATCTCTTAGTCTCTTACTTCCTAGTTCCAGTCTCTTACTTCCTGTTTTCAATCTCTTTCCTCCCGTTTCCAATCTCTTTCCTCCCGTTTCCAGTCTCTTTCCTCCCGTTTCCAGTCTCTTTCCTCCCGTTTCCAATCTCTTACTTCCTGTTTTTAGTCTCTTACTTCCTGTTTCCAGTCTCTTACATCCTGTTTCTAGCCTCTTACATTAGTGCAAATGGAGCCAAAACTGCTAATTTGTGGAAGTGCAAGAGTTAATGAAACCCTGATAAAAAGCATAGTTGGTAAAATTATTTTTTTCGGTATAACATATAAAGACGTCTGGCTAAAATGTGAGTTTCCAATTTTCAAAAAGGATCCCATTTTTATTGTTCGACCCACTGGTCTGTGTCGAGTCACAGTGAGAAGCTGCAGCTGAGTGTTTCTCAGCAGTAAAGCGTCCATCGTGTGTCGACGCCTCACTCATCATATGCTGCAAGTAAAATCCACTTGAGTGTGTTTCGGAAGCGTCGGAGTGTCCAGGCCGTGGACGCAGAGTGGACTTACGTGCATGAGCCAGGCTGAGCGCCCAGAGCCGCAGGTAGGACGCCGTGTTGGAGATGCAGCCCAGGCAGTACTCGATGGTGTGGATGGCCTGGTGGACCGCCATGTCCCCGAAGTTAAACTGCAGGCGACACAACGGACACTCATCACTTCACACCACCGACAAGGAGACGGTCCAAAGTCAGATTTTGGCTGATTGTTTGATTGTCCCCCGTTTGACCGAGGGGTCAAAGGTTATCGATCGAGGAAGTCGCGTCGAGAGGCTTGGTTCAGGGAGCGCCCGCTAAACCCAGAGAAGGTGTCCATTCTGGCTGGAGCCGCCATGCAGCATCCACCGCATGATCAGGGCAGGAAGCGCTGGTGTAAAGGTTCTGCCACCAGGCGACTGATCAAGGAATCTACAACCCACTACACAGCGTTGCTACATACACGGAGACACGGAGACTCAGAGACACGAAGGTACGGACACGGAGACACAGAGACACAGAGACACAGAGACACAAAGGTACAGAGACAGAGACACAGAGACACAGAGACACGGACACGGAGACACAGAGACACAGAGACACAGAGACACGGACACGGAGACACAGAGACACAGAGACACAGAGACACAGAGACAGAGACACAGAGACACAGAGACACGGACACGGAGACACAGAGACACAGAGACACAGAGACACAGAGATACAGAGATACAGAGACAGACACAGAGACACAGAGACACAAAGATACGAAGGTACGGACACGGAGACACAGAGACACAGAGACACGGACACGGAGACACAGAGACACAGAGACACAGAGACACGGAAACGGAGACACAGAGACACAAAGATACGAAGGTACGGACACAGAGACACAGAGACACAGAGACACGGAGACACGGACACAGAGACACAGAGACACAGAGACACGAAGGTACGGACACGGAGACACAGAGACACGGACACAGAGACACAGAGATACGGAGACACAGGGATGTCACAGCACCAGACACCTGGTCTTCAGTATCCAAAAGCAGTGTAGTTCTACAATTCTGTAGTTCTTCTTCAAATTCTGTACGAGTAAATTATCTGTAAAGTATCTGTACAGTATCTGTAACATCTCTGTAAAGTACCTTACATATCTGTAAAGTATTTATTACGTAACAGTTATACTTCTGGAACATATATGTTAAATATATGTAAAGTATCTGTGAGGTATCTGTGAAGTATCTGTGAAGTATATGTACAGTATCTGTACAGTGTCCGTAAAGTATCTGTACAGTGTCCGTAAAGTATCTGTACAGTATGTGTTAAGCATCTGTAAAGTATATGTACAGTATGTGTACAGTCTGTGTACAGTATGTGTAAAGTACTGTACAGTATGTGTAACGTATGTGTAAAGTATCAGTTATTGTGACATCCATACAGAGTAGCAGCTACAGGAACAATAAAGCTGGAGGGAGAAGGATGAACCTGATGACATGCAGCTGAAAGATACAAGAGGCTGGGACACAGGGAGGGAAGGAAGGATGGATGGATGGAGAGATGGAGGGATGGGTGGATGGAAAGATGGAAAGATGGGTGGATGGATGGATGGATGGATGGATGGATGGATGGATGGGTGGATGGATGGGTGGGTGGGTAGGTGGGTGGATGGATGGATGGGTGGATGGATGGATGGGTAGATGGATGGATGGATGGATGGGTGGATGGATGGGTGGGTGGATGGATGGATGGGTGGATGGATGGATGGGTAGATGGATGGATGGATGGATGGGTGGATGGATGGATGGGTGGATGGGTGGATGGATGGGTGGGTGGGTGGGTGGATGGATGGATGGATGGATGGGTGGATGGATGGATGGGTGGATGGATGGATGGATGGATGGGTGGATGGATGGGTGGGTGGACGGATGGGTGGATGGATGGATGGAGGGAGAGACAGAGACATGGATGGAGGGCTGAGGAGGAAGGGTTTGGAAACAGCTCCTGTCCTACCTCTTCTTCCTCACGGGCCTTGAAAGCAAGTGACAGAAAGTTGTTTGGTTACTGAGACGTTGTTTACCTGAATGTGAAGCATCGCTCTGCTGAGTGTGACATCTAAACATCCCCAAATAAAACAGTGAGACAGGGAGAGGGAGACAGAGAGAGAGAGGGAGAGACAGATACCAGAGAGAGACAGAGAGAGAGACAGAGATACCAGAGAGACAGAGAGAGAGACAGGGAGAGAGAGACAGAGAGAGATAGAGACAGAGAGAGAGATAGAGACAGAGAGAGAGAGAGACAGAGAGAGAGAGAGACAGAGATACCAGAGAGACAGAGAGAGAGACAGGGAGAGAGAGACAGAGAGAGAGAGAGAGAGAGACAGAGAATGTCTCTAAACTCTTCTGTTACTAGAGGTTAGTGCTACTGTTGATCACAATTCCCAGAAGCCACTGCGTTTAATAATTTGCCATTCAGTTATTATACAAATCAGTTTAAGAATATATATATATATATATATATATATATGTGGTCATTTTTAAATGATTTAAAATCTGGATTGATAGATGCTAGAACATTGAAGTTCCAGTTCAAATGCAAAATTGCCTTTTTAAAAGATAATAAAACACTGCCTTTGCTATACTGTACACAGTAAGAGAGTATATAGTAACAAAGAACTTAATTTAAATAAAAAGAATATGGACTAATTTACCCATAACTTCATGAATTAAGAGTATATAGAACAGGATTAAGTGTTTACTTTTTCATGCTAATTTTCAATGTTATGAAGAATTTGCTGAATATCTTCTTTTCTTTAGTTTTTTATTTACTTGATGGATGTTTTGTTTGTCTTATCTGTGGTTACTTGAAAGTAGGAAGAAAAAAAGTGAATCATTCAATCTATAATTTATAGGCTGTGTGTGTTCGATGCTCAGGGCTTAAATAATAAATGAAATGTGTTTTAGTGGCCACGTTCTGAGGATTGGTTTGCTGTGTTTGTGTCAGCCGTTGCCATGAGCGACACAGAGCCATGCAAGGAATGCTGCTGGTGCTGAAACGTCCTGATCTGCGCCGACAGCTGACGGAGTCTGACGGAGGTAGAGAGCCTCCTGGAACACGGCGCTTAAGCTTTGTTTTAGGACGTTCAATCAAAGACGCCTTCACAGGCATATGATGAGGGCTCAGCCTAATGGGTGAACCTGGGTGGGTTGACCCATAGCCCCCACACTCGTTCTTGTCTTGGTATCTTGAGATAATGCTGTTTATCTCCAGAAACTACAGATGTAGCAGTAAACAATGCAACTTCACAGCAAATATGAAAAATGTGTGGGTTCCAAATTAGAATTATTTGATTTGATTTGAAATGACAACTTTTTAAAATGTCTTCTGCAAATCATACAGGTATAATAGTAGTAGTAAGGGTGTTTTGTGTAATATAGGGAGGTGATATTTATTGTCCTGGCGTACTATAAAAAGTAAAGTGAAAGACAGAAAACAAAGCGGTTGTGCTTCATCCCCCCTCCATCTCCTCCACCTCTTTCGTTCACGGTGGATGAGCTTGTTTCCACTGTGAAGGAGGATCCAGACGGTGAAGCTTCCAGTTTCCTTCAGGAGCTTCTCAATGAATTATTCAGAGAAGTTCCACGTTAACCAACACCAGTGAGCTTACCTCCTGTTACAGGGTGCTAACCATCATATAGTATTGTTCAACTGTCGCGCACCATTTTAAAACATATTGGACAGTGGATGTTTAAATGACAGCTACATATTTATTTAATATTACATATAATTAGCAGCACTTTTATTTCTTATTTTTTTATTTTAGATCATATTTTATTTGGATTATCTTTTATTATATATTTTATATAATTTATTTTTTATGCCTTTAAGCATTTTAAACTGTGCCCTCTGGTCTATTGAATTTGAAGCACTTTCAGCTGCTTTTATCCACTTTGAATGTCATTTTGTTTGTTTTATGGTTAATATTTTTAAAACACTTTGAGCTGCTTTAATGTGTGTTATTATTAGGATTGATAATAATCCAAATAATAACAACAATAACACTAAAAGCGGTTCCCCTCACCTCGGGCTCCTCGTCGGAGTGCTGCGACAGCTGGTCATGCTGGATGATCTCGGCCTCGTCCTCTGTCGGTCCATTCCCCACTCGGATCCCCCCGAAATTCTGCGTTCCCTGTGGAGAGCACGGCGTCAGGGTAACGGAGGAACCGACAGACTCAACATCAATGGCACAACGGAGATGGCGTGAGAAGCTGTGATAAAATGTACGTTTAGTGAGTGATGGAGAGATGGAGTGATGGAGAGATGGAGTGATGGAGAGAGGGAGAGATGGAGCGATGGAGAGATGGAGAGATGGAGAGATGGAGCGATGGAGAGGTTCCTCACCAGGTTCCTCCTCCACAGGTACTGTCTCCGTAGAACCAGAGTTTTCACGATGAGCATGCAGGGAACACAGGCCAGAGCCACCACCACCAGCAGAGACTGTAAACCCACCTGCAGGGAGAAAAGGAACAGGGATGAGTGAATGGATGGATGAATGGGTGGATGGATGAACGGGTGGATGCATGTATTTATGTATGAATGAATCAATGAATCCACTTGCGAATGAATCTCATGGTAAACTTCGAAGAATGAATGAGTGAATGTCCCGGCACCTGCCCCCTGTAGAGCTGCTGGTTGCTGGGGTCGTTGTAGTTGAACAGGAACATGTTGATGAAGGCGATGAGGAGGCTGGGGGCCTCCCTGGAGCTGTGCACGTCGTAGGCCAGCCACTTGTAGAAGACCAGCAGGACCAGGTACCCGAACAGGCTGGACATGAACACCACCTCTGGGATGAAGCCCAGGTAGATGTTCAGAGCCTTCTTGAAGTACCTTGACCGAGACACACCCAGTGAGCACCGGGGCCGGACCCAGAACAAACCGGCCTGGCCGGAGGAATTATGGGATGCATTGAGCGCCATGTGACCTCCATGCTGGGAGGTCACATGGATTTCCACCAATCAGTATTTATGGCCTTTTAACACTAGAATGTAAAGTAAACTTCACCCCCGAGAATGAATGTCAGGTCAAAAATGACTTCAGCGGCTTCAATTTAGTGCGGAAAAAAGATGTATGGCAGCACACATAGTGGACGTTGAAGGTACTGGAGGTCACATGACATGTAAACAGCATCCGATGGGCTTGAAGCCGCCCGGACGCCAACACTCACAGGTGGTTGAAGAGGCTGAGCGTGACTCCAAACAGCATGTGGATGACGCCCAGGATGATGGACATCTTCATCTTGAAGGAGTTGAGGAAGGTCAGCTTGTTGGTGGCGATGCTCCAGATCTATTGGAAGGATTGTTGCATTCCAAGTCAAAGTAAGACCAGGGCTACATAACGAGGGCTAAGTTAAAAAAGTGAAAAATAAATACAATTATATGATTCAATTTAATCATTTCTCAATCGGTTTGGAAAAATGTAATACAGATGCTTCCTTTGAGAGTTATGCAACCACTTTCCATGTAAATTAAGACTCTTGTAATGCACGTCAGGCGGTGAACTGAGATGTTGGCCCCAATGGTCATTAACTATAAAATATCAATATAGTGGGAGAATGGTATGATAAAAGTGGACAGGACTGGTGGTTGTTTTCCCGTGGTCACCTGACCAGGTCAGGAAAGGTGAATGGAGTTATAGAGATAAAATCACCGGGTCGATTCCGATGGGGTACGGCCCATTGAACACTCCGTCCACCGCTGGGTCCAACTGCAGAATCCTGTTTTCATCCAGCGTATCAAACCTGAACACAAGCAAAACCATGGTTTCCATGACGACAGGAACAGTACGGCTGTCACTATCTGGACATTTTAGTTGTTGTTGATTAATTAGTAAACAAATAATCAACTCTTCAGAGGACAGGGACAGAGTATTCTCCTGTTTACCACCGTCATTCATTCATTTATTCATCCATCCATCCAGTCATCCATCAATGCAGTCATTAATCCATCCATCCATCCATCCATCCATCCATCCAGTCATCCATCAATGCAGTCATTAATCAATCCATCCATCCATCCATCCAGTCATTCATCCATCTATCCAGTCATCCATCAATCCAGTTATTTATTCATCCAGTCATTCATTCATCCACCCAGTCAATCATCAATGCAGTCATTCATCCATCCATCCAGTCAATCCTCAATCCATCCCCCCAGTCATCCATCCATCCAGTCATCCATCAATGCAGTCATTAATCCATCGATCCATCCAGTCATTCATCCATCCATCCCCCCCAGTCATCCATCCATCCAGTCATTCACCCTACTGCAAAAGAGCCATAAAGTACAACAGCCAGAGAGTTAATTGTACTCACCCAAAGTGATGGAAACAAATGTGATTGGCATGTCAGTATTCAGTATTTCTAACCTTTAAAATTTGGATGTAAACATTGATTTAATTCCACTTTACAAAACTATTGTAATCTGCTGGAATGACTGCAAGTACGTACGTCCAGTTCCCGCCCACCCGGGGGTTGAACATGGGCCGGACGCTCCACCCGGAGCCGAACAGGTTGAGTGACTTGGAGAAGCAGTCGTTGTAGATGATGCCGGTGTAGACGGAGAAGACGCCCATCAGCAGGATGATGTAGCGCCCCGCGAACACCATGTTGAAGATCTGCTCAGAACACAGAAACCACCTCCATCAAAAACCTCCACCTCTGCCTTCTGAGACCCGGAGACCACACCTCATCTTCTAAGAAAACCAGCTACATCCTGATGGCTATTCCAGGGGCAAAACACTATAAGTTCCAAAATCAGTTTACATGTGAAGTGAACGGTCTATATGCTCTAGCTCTATTCACACGTGTTGATCTTTGTCTGACATGTTGCCTTCAAGCCCAAATAATTGAACTCAACGTCATTTTGAAACCTGTTCCTGAAAGAAAAAGACCCGAGAAGCTGAGCTTCAGGATAGAAAATAAAACAAGAATACCAAAAGGAAAGGCTCTTGTGCAGATAACGTCTGAACCGTTTGAGTGTGAAAGGGTGATGGAGGTGTGATGGAGGTGTGATGAAGAGGTGATGGGGGGACGGTCTCTACCTCGTTGTCGTTCTTCTGGGCCATCAGCCGGCTCTCCCTCAGGACCAGGTAGAGGGCCACACACGTCATGAGCACGCCGTGGCCCAGGTCCCCGAACATGACGGCAAACAGGAACGGGAAGGTGATGATGGTGTACGGAGCTGGAGACGGGGAGGAAGAGAGACAGGCAGGGAGAAAGGAGGGAGCGAGACAGGCGGGGAGGGAGGGAAAGAGAGCGAGCAAGGGAGACAGGCAGGGAGACGGGGGGAGACGGGTGAGGGGTGGGACACGTGTATGACAGACAGGAATGCATGGTTGACACTGTGCTTCTGAGGGCGATGTGATGAACAGTAAGACTGAGCAGCTGATCTCCTGTCAACTAAACACGACGGCAGCTGAGCAAACAGACACCGCCTGGCACACAAAGACGGAGGGAGAGAGACAAAAGAGAGAGAGAGACAGAGCGACAGACGGGCAGAGAGACGGAGCAGTAGCAGGAAACCTCACCTGGGTTTATCTCACGGTAGTTGCCGATTCCGTAGGCGTCGACGATGTTCTGGAAGCCGGAGCTGAACTTGTTGGTCTTGTTGTACGTGGGCGGAGTCTGCTTGGTCTGCATCCTGTTCAAGATAGAGGGAACCGTGGAGCCGCTCTTCTCCTGGAAGCACAACAGCAGGTCGGACTGAAAGTCACTACAAGTCACGGCCCGTTCCTCAGCTCCGATCAGTAGCTGGCGGCCATGTTGAACACAAACACCTCCGCCCCATGGGAGACGTAGAGGCGCGGTGTGGGACTCACCGTCCCCCGGCGCAGGGCGAACTGGATGGAGTCCAGCTCGGACACGGGGCACCACACCTCGGCAATCAGACACTTCTGGGTGACGTCGATGTTGCACAGGTTGAGGGTGTGGTAGATGGCCTTCATCTTCCTCACCTTGATGAACCACACCCGCACCGTCTTGGCGGCCGCCTGCAGGACCCTCTGCCGGTGGTCCTCCGTTTGGTTCAGAACCTGAGGGAGACAGAGGCGCTGGTCAGTCGGGTCGGGGCCTCCACTGGGGGCCACGTGAACGGTTCTGATTTGATGTCGATGAGGATCTTAAAGTGGTAATCTGTAAGATAACTGAAAAGCCAAAAAAAAAAACAATCCCTCATTTGATAAGTTATTTAGCTCAGACCTTTTAAGAAATGTTCAATGGTGTGTCGCCAGAACAAGGAGAGCAAGGCAGCCGTGGTGAATTAGCTCAGACCAAACTCTTGATATGGAGGAATATTCACCAAAAACAAAAGGTTCGCCAAAGAAAACAAGAAAGACTTTGGAGAAAAGACAGTTAGGTCTTACAGCGAAGACAAGCGGACGATGTTGGAAAAAAAACACTATCACAGTTTCAAATGGAATTCTGGGACTTTTAGTGTAATCCACCATCACAGACAATCTGATGGATTACCACTTTAAAGTAAAGAGGCTGTTTTTGGACCAGTATCATTTCTCACTCGTGCTCCAAAGCGTCCCATTGAAACCGCGGCAAGTATCAGGTACACATGAATTACAAAAGATCTTGTTTATTTATAGTGAGGGGAGCTTACGTCTAATGCCATAATTACTGAGCAGTGTGCTACGCTACGTCACCCGATCCATTCAATCTATTTTGAAACGCTGTAATATTCCCACATATCATCAGTGTGACTCACATTTAAACATCACATGGTTGAGATGCATGAGCTCTGTTCCACACCCCCCCCCACCCCCACACACACACACACACACACACACACACACACACACACACACACACACACACACACACACACACACACACACACACACACACACACACACACACACACACACACACACGGGCTCAAAGTTACAATGAGAGAAAAATTGTAAGTTTTTGCAAATATTGCAGAAATTTGGTGAATTTGTGAATAATTAATTTCAATTGGTATAAGATAAAAAAGTTAAAGGGGACCTATTATGCTCCTTTTATACAAGTTAATATAGGTCTTTAAAGTTTGTTGTGAAAATACCACTCAGATGATGCATTCGAGCCATTCTAACACGCCTATAACCCTCTTGTTCCAAAAGGGGCTGTTTATGTGGGAGGAGCCACCCTCCTGAGGCCCCAAGGTCTGTGAGCCAATGGCATTACTTCGTAACGTTCACCGATTTCACCTTGTCAGTCCACCAAAATCTGTTTCTGAACAAATTTTAGGCGAGAATGAATCAATCCAGTTGCTGAATCTTTGCTCATATTACATCTACAAGGCCTCGTTTAAAATGTACTGTTCTCTTTTTTTATTTTAAACTCTTCAGCAATGCTGCTCAATGTTTCATGAGGATCAAATTACACAGCCACTGGCTTTTCAAAGCAATTAATGGTGAGGGCGTTGGTAAGAAATGCTCTATGACCCACTTGGGATCAATTAAACCTGCCCTCGGGGGGCGTCCGGCCCTGCCCTCCGGGGTGTCCGGCCCTGCCCTCCGGGGGCGAACGGCCCTGCCCTCCGGGGGCGAACTGCCCTGCCCTCCGGGGGCGAACGGCCCTGCCCTCCGGGGGACGAACGACCCTGCCTGGTGATGCCTGTTGAAGTGGAACAGCAGGTATTTTTAAAGCTCACTCTTATGCTCGATAAGTCCCTTAACAGCTGCAAAGCCTCAAACAACACGAGAGGCATTGTTCCACTGCTTCTCCCTGGAGGAAGAGGATTAGAGGAGGAAGGAGTGGCAGGCAGGTGGGGGGTGGGGGCATGTTCCTGTAAAATCCAACTGTATCAACATGGAAAATACTAGAGCCCATTTAAAGCGGTAAATCGGTTTGAATTTTAATGAAACTATGTGAAAAAACATCCTGGCATCATCAGGTTTCAACTTGTAATGATCACAGCTTCCTTCCACTTCACTAGGAAATAAGAAGACACTGCCTTCCTTTCCACTTCTTTAACAATGTCTTCAATATTAAACACCAGGTTGTTTTAATTGATATGGTTTGCTAAGGTTTGAATATGGCATATTTCCTTTCCAATTTTTTTTTTTATTATTATTATTTTTTTAAATCAGTAAACCTTTCAAACTCTCTCCTGAAGACGCCACGTTCTGGAGCCCAGAGAAAATGAACATGTGTGCAGCCAAAACCACAAATGTTTAGTTCATATAACTCCAAAGCACATTATGTTCTTCAAGTCAAACAGCGTACTAGCCAGCCTCTATTAAGTGCATGAGCTTGCACGTGGCCACGGTGAACTGGTGAGCTAGTTAGCTTCACCAGAACCACAGAGGAAGTAAGTGAGCGCATTCCACCTTCCTGGAAGCGCTGAAGAGGAAGTGAGATAAGACAGTGAAAGGAGAAAGGATTCCAGCTTCAAGAGCGTCCAACCGCAAGCAGGGAAGCAGGGAATAATAATAATAATAATAACAGTTCATTTATTTATAATAATAATAATAACAGTTCATTTATTTATAATAATAATAATAACAATAATAATAATAATAAATTTCTTTATAATAATAATAATAATAGTCAATTTATTTATAATAATAATAGTCAATTTATTTATAATAATAATAAAAATAATATTAATCGTCAATTTATTCATAATAATAGTCAATTGATTTATAATAATAACAATAATAATAATAATAATAATAATATTAATAGTCAATTGATTTATAATAATAATAATAGTAAATTTATTTATTTATAATAATAATATTAATAGTAAATTTATTTATAATGATGATAATAAAAATAATATTAAGAGTCAATTTATTTATAATGATAAAAACAATTATAATAATAGTCAATTCATTTATAATAATAATAATAATAATAATAATAATAATAATAATAATAATAACAATAATAGTCAATCGATATATAATAATAATAATAATAGTCAATGAATTTATAATAATAAAACAAATTAATAATAATAGTCCATTTATTTATAATAATAATAATAGTCAATTGATTTATAATAATAATAATAGTCAATTGATTTATAATAATAAAACAAATTAATAATAATAGTCCATTTATTTATAATAATAATAGTCCATTTATTTATAATAATAATAATAATAATAATAGTCAATTCATTTATAATAATAGTTAATTTATTTATAATAATAATAATATTAATAGTCAATTTATTCATAATAATAGTCAATTTATTTATGATAATAATACAAATAATATTAATAGTCAATTTATTTATAATAATAATAATAATAGTCAATTTATTTATAATAATAATAATAATAATAATAATATTAACAGTCAATTCATTTATAATAATAGTCCATTTATTTATAATAACAATAATAATAATATTAATAGTCAATTTATTCATAATAATAGTCAATTTCTTTATAATAATAATAAAAATAATATTAATAGTCAATTTATTTATAACAAAAAAATAATAGTATTTTTATTTATAATATTAATAGTCAATTTATTTATAATAATAGTACATTTATTTATAATAATAATAATAATATTAATAATATTAAAAGTCAATTTATTGATAATAATAATAATAATAGTCAATTTATTTATAATAATAATAGTCAATTTATTTATTATAATAATAATAATATTAATCATCAATTTATGTATAATAATAGTCCATTTATTTATAATAATAATAATATTAATCGTCAATTTATTCATAATAATAGTAAATGTATTTATAATAATAATAATAGTAAATTTATTTATAATAATAATAAAAAAAAATAGTCAATTTATTTATAGTAATAATAATAATAGTTAAATGTATTTATAATAATAATAATATTAATAGTCCATTTATTTATAATAATAATAATAACAGTCCATTTATTTATAATAATAATAATAATAGTCCATTTATTTATAATAATAATAATAATAGCCCATTTATTTACAATAATAATAATAATAATAATAATAATAATAATAATAGTCCATTTATTTATGATTTATGATTTATTTATGATAAAGGCTGGTTATTATCTTTTGTATTTATCTGAAACGTGGCACAGTGTTATTTATTTATCTCCTGGTCTCCCTGGCTACGGCAAAATGCATTTTTTGTCAAAGCTAGATCAACATTTTCTGTTTTTTGAATTGTTCATTCTACTTGAAGGACAGATGTGCAGTTGCTCTCACATGGAATCAAGTTGATGATAAAATGAATGACTGTGATAAAGGGGTGGACCGACCATCTGCAGGTCCTCGATGCGGGCGTTGACGCCGGCCGCCATCTCCTTCCTCTCCTGCTGCGTCTCCGGACACGGGTACAAGGACGCTCGGAACCTGGCGGTGACGCACAGCCTCCTGTTAGTCCAGCTTCCCTCAAAAACGGCACAAACGTCCCTTGTCTTGTGGACGATGAGGGCTGAGTTTTAAATATTAGAAACTGGTTCTGAAACTGTACTACTCTCAATACAATTTCCTTTTTAGGTATTGATTTTAAAAATCTCTTTTGAAAAGAAAACAACATGACGCTGGATTTGGTGATTTAAGATATTGATGCGATGCGATGTGATATGATGCGATGTGATGTGCTGTAACGGTGGAATAGTTCACTTTAAGGAGCATTACATTAAAGTTATCAATTACATTTAAGTCATTTTCTAAGTAAGCTTTCTGAACTTCATCGTCACAGTATTGACATTACTAATGACTGCTTCTCACTTGTTTCTTGTGTGTGATCACGGATCATCCGCAAAATATGGCGAAATGACCAATATGGCTGAACAACCAGTGAGGTGTCACACTGGTGAACGCCACAGAATGCTGCAAACCTTGACAGCCTGGATGTGGTTTGGACGATAACAACAATAATAATAATAATAATAATAATAATAATAATAATAACAGATGTTAGTACTGTATGGTACAACGTCAACGCTAACTCAGCAGCTTTCTCTCCTCACCCCTCGCAGATCTTCTTGACTCGGTTCTTCAGCTGGTCGCCCTGGAAGAAGATGATGAAGACAGACTTGTACACCTGGTCGCCCTGAGGAGCAGAACAACATCACCTCAGGTTCTAGTGGATCTGGAGTCAAACAGTTATACTTAGAGACATTTCAATTTTATTGTTTCAATTTCTGAATCAATTGGAAAATTTTAATATCAACACTTTGTTTAGCTAGACAGACAGACAGACAGACTGACAAAATTGCAAAGATTGCAAAATTGTTTAGAATTTCCCACTTTAACACAATCATAGTCACAAATGACTGAAATAATTCATTTCTGTATCAGACTGAATTAGTTGCTAGAATGGTTTTGTAATGCAGGTCAAGGTGGTAAACTGAAAAGCTGGCAGCATATTTCCATGATGTATTAAACGTCAATATATGGATATAGAAGGTGGAGCCGCCTCTTGGATATGGGACTGAGTGGAATCATGACTCTGAATTGAATGGATGGAGGTGAGGTGCGGTGGACGCACCGAGGCGGGGTCCTCCAGAGGGTCCTCGATGTCGGCTTGCCTCAGGAACACGTTGCCCCGGCAGACCCTCCACAGCATCCTCTCGAAGGTGGGGATGCGCTCCCTGCCGATCACTCCGGCCACAAACCTGCACCGGGCGACAGAGGTCAGTGTGTCTGATCAGTTCTCCCAGCGCGCGCTGCCCTCGATCATTCACATCACTTGGAACTAAACCACGGATCAGAACGTGTCTTGCTTTGTTCTCTGAACTCCTCTTGTGTGTCATATATAATTATAGGACCCAGAATCGCAATTGTGGCGCCTCCCCTTGCGGCTGCCTGCGCAAGCACCTTGTGTCGATTACGCACATTTTGGTATTTTTTAGTATTTTTGGAGCTTATAGAGCTTATTGTGCGTAATCACCGGGTGTCATGACATTTCACTGCATATATGTATGAACGTATGTATATGTATGTGACAAATAATCTCTTGAACTTGAACTTGAACTTGAACTTGAAGAGGGAGCTCACAGATCGCCACGGCAACAGGCTGGGCTGTCTTTACAGGTCAAAGCAGCAGTCAGGATGTATTAATACCCAACAACCATGAACTGACCATAGATCAGTGAATCGGTTGGTACCAGGGTAGAAATGACAGCCCAATGATATCAATTCATAAATAATAGATTGTATCTGCGATTATCTGGAATTTGCAATCACAATATATGCAAGCTTGGGATTTTGCAAAATTGCAGCAAATCTCTGATCTGCCACACGCACAAAGTGAAAGGCAGCCACGGCGATTTAGCTATAGCAGCATAGCTAGCTGTGGTCACTAAACTATGAAAATAGAGGAGCAAGAAACAACAAAACAAACCAAAAACCAGGATGTTGGAACCAAATGGAATTCTGGGACTTGTAGTTACAAGCAGCAACACTACTTTGGCTGCTTAGGTCCGATTCCGTCTGCATTTTGCCTTAAACCCGTATTAGCGTCATTGGTAAGCCGTGGAAGGTGACCGGTCTGTTGGAACTCCCAGATGGCGCAAGGGCACCAAACAGGAATTTCCAGGAAAACTTTAATCCTGCTGTGAGAGGGGGTGGGAGGTGGGAGCGTTACCCCAGGCGGAGCGGGGCGCCTCGGGCAGTCTCCGTGGCATCCAGGGGGATGGACGACTCCTCCAGCAGGCTGGGATCCTCCATCTGAACCACAGAAAACATGACATCAGTACGACCAGTCTACGCGCTTTACTACACACACACAGAACTACGGCTGTACCCCATCCTGAATTTTGTCAGTCGATTTGGATTCGGCTTCAATGCCAATATTCAACTCGTCGGGAAAGCTCCACCTCCCCAACGGACTGGGTGGAGGAGGGCCGGTGGTGCACCTGAGCCCCAGGTATCTCCGGGCATGGGGGAGCATGGGGAATGGGGAAGGTGCAGCGTGTAACCCAGGCTGCAGCCCGGGTAAATGCACCCATGAGGGGTCACTAACGAGGGGTCCCTAACCAGGGGATTTTAAAGGCTGGTTATTATCTTTTGTATTTATCTGAAACGTGGCACAGTGTTAGAAATGTTAGTTATAACATTCTTTCTCAGCCCTGGAACTGAAACCATTTTCTGATGACCCAAAAATATATATCTAAATAATGAAATGAGTATCATAAAGGTGTGATGATCTATTATATATATTAATATCTGTCTGTCTTTCTGGTGTGATAGCAACAGAGAGAAGTGGACTTTGCTGTTGGAGTCACATGAGGACAGTTTCAACTGACAGCAGTTAATCACTGACAGACAAAGCAACATGTGAACATCAATCATTCACATCAATTACATCTGATGACAACTTGTAAAGGGCCACACTCAAACTTCTAAATAGTTCCTACATTGTCTCCTCCCTAACCCTAGACTGTCTCCTAGCTCCTAGACTGTTTTGTAGCTCCTAGACTGTCTCCTAGCTCCAAGAATGTCTCCTAGCTCCTAGACCGTCTACTAGCTCCTCCACTGTCTCCTAACTCCTAGACTGTCTCCTCACTCTGTAGTCCAGACATTTTAAGAAGGAGCTCCAGTGACATAACACAGTGTCAGTGTCGACCCCGTCAGCGCTGACCTCGTTGAAGAACTGCTGCGTGCGCCGCAGGATGTGCTTCAGCTCCGTCAGCTCCAGGAAGTTCTTCTTCAGGGCTTCCTGGTTGGTGTTGATCTCCTTCAGCTCATTCTCCAGCTTCTCAAAGGTGGCCTTGGGGCAGAGGAAGAGGAAGGTGATGAGCAGAGGGTGGGACGAAGGTTCAGGCAGGGCAGGAAGGCGCTCACCTCCAGGTCGATCATGTCCCTGGGGAAGGGCACCTCGGGGTTCTCTCCGGTGTCCAGGACGGGGATGCCGGCCCTCTTGATCTCCTTCTCCACGAACCCTGCGGGGCACAACGAGGGCTCGGTTTTCCCAGGTTTGGGGGGGGGGGGGTGATCTTTGGGTGGAGGATTAAGATGGTGTTTTGCTCACTCAGCTTGCGGTCCATTTCTTCGCACCGTCGTACTTCGTTGACGAACTTGCGTTGGAACACGTTGACGTCTGGATTGAGCTGGAACAACAAGCGGCTTTTAAAAATGACTGAGGGATTTATTTACACACGATGACTCTGAGCCGAGAGATACTGGCAAAATCAAACACCACAAGAGCTGTCATTTGTCCATAAAATGGGGAAGACTATCAGTGCTTTCATAAGATATTTACACACGAGAAACACCTGACAAGCAGTTATTAGTAGTGTATGTGTAACGTTGATAAAACAGTCAATCAGTGGATGACATGACTTCACGTTGATGTTCGCTCAAGACAAGGTGTCACTATATTATATTATGAATAACCAAATTCCAAGACGATATATAACCAGTACCACAACAAAATCCTGTCTAATGACCAAAAAATATACTTCATGATCATTATCATCCAATTATAAAATGTTCACAATTTGGCCAACTTAAAGAAAAACAGAAAAGAAAAATACAAATATCATGTTGTTGTCGATGTGTTTGGGAGCAGCCCCCCTTGTATTCCAACAAAAGGGCCTCCTTACGGCCGCCGTGGGCGAGCGCTGCCGTGCTCGGAGCGAAGGATCAGCTGTGAGCACATGATGAGCACCATGCAGAAGGTATGTGCACGCTTAACAATCTGCCCGATGGGAAAGCTCCCGTAACCCGACGAGGCCTGAGAGCGAGCGAGTGTCCCGCCGTAGCATTCAACTCAGCTGTTTCTGAAAACATGTCTAGATTGTATTATCAACATTTTATTCAGAAGTTATTGCAACCGTTCTCCTCTCAAACTAAATACCACCATGGTCTCAAATGAACTTAAATATTTCTTCCGAGAAACATTTTTGTAATGCAAGTCAGATGGAAAGTTGTCAGCCATTCTTATCATGTATGAAATGTCAATATATCGATATAGAATCCAGTCGTGACCCCTTGTAACAGTATCTAATTGTGAGATCCGACACAACACCCACAGTTGCCACGGTGACCGGGAGGAAGGCTACCATACGTGGCTTGGTCCCGACAACAGCTTTGTGGACTATTCTAAAGCCCGTGGAGCTGGTTTTGGTCCCGGTTTCCGACTCTTCTCGAAGCTGAGACTCAGTGTCGGGGAAGCTTCTACAAGTCTTCCTCAAACCATCACCCGCTCTGTCTTTCAGGGCGGTAACAGAAATCGGAACTTTTGTTCAGAGGCTCCCTCCGCATCCGTGCCCGGGTTGTCGTCAAACCCTGCACAGCTGCCATGGCAACCCAGCGTTCCCGAGGAGACCCGGAGAGACGTGACGCGGCAGGACTCAGGAGGAAACTCACGTCTCTGAACTGCACCATGCCAATCTCCCCCAGCTCGCTGACGCAGCAGTACGCCGCCTCCGACTGGAGGAAGAGCTGGGCCAGGGTCATCTCTTCGCTTCGGAACAGCTCCCCCATCGTGGAGGTCACTCAGGGCTCTCTGGAGAGGAAAAGCACAGAATATCAATCCAATGCCAGCAAAATATATCTTATTTTTCTTAAAAGAAAAACACATTTCAATACGTCCTGAGGGGCTTGCAAAACACATGGAAAGACAATAGGAAAAAAAGACGAGTTAGAAAGCTGCATTTTATTACTTCTATTGTATTTCAGTATAATATTGACATTGTGATATGATAGATAGATATCATCTGGGATTATGGTTATGTTTTTAGCTCTTAAACGATGCATGACAGTAAAGTAATGCAGTTTTCTGAACTTCGCAGACCAATCTACTGTTGTAATCCATGGTCATAATACACACATTCCTATTGGCTTGTTCTCTAACATTTCTTTGGTGTAAATATCTTAAGAAAGCACCAATAGTCATTCCCAAATCATCAATATTGAGGTGTAATGTTTGATGTTGGCATGTCTCACCCAGCCCTGATTTGGGGGGTGGTGGTGGGGGGGGGAGAATTGGTGCTGTGGTCCTTTGACGCCCTGGTGAGAAGTTTGCATGTGACCACGCTGAGCTTGACACACTGTAGATCTCATGATAACTTTTAGAATTTGGCTGTGCTGAAAAACACCCGCTGCCCCCCAGCAGTGACAACTTAAATACTATAGAAGGCCTGAAAGACAGAATAATTTAAACACTTTTGTGTGAAATACACAAAGGGACTTTTGATGTTTCATTTCTGTGTTGGACTGAATTTGTTCTGTGAAATATTCTTGTAATGCACGACACGTCCGATGCGGACCTGAAAGGTTGGGAGCAATTCCCATAATGTATAAAATGTCAATTTATCCATACTGAATGGTATTGCGAGCCTTCTCATCGATATCAGAATGAAAGTCC
This sequence comes from Zeus faber, assembly GCF_960531495.2. Taxonomy (NCBI): domain Eukaryota; kingdom Metazoa; phylum Chordata; class Actinopteri; order Zeiformes; family Zeidae; genus Zeus; species Zeus faber. Next base: position 32,479,637 of record NC_137205.1, on the reverse strand, counting down.
GCTCAATGAACCCGCCCTAACCATGAGGAAAGGCTGGTTCGACATATGTTGAGTCTTTGTAGAATTTAGCACATTTTGGGATTCCACAGTGTGTGCACTACTGGATGGGGGGGGGGGGTGTCCTTTAAATACATGATGTTTTGAAGTCTTTTAAAGCTGGTGGATCGCTGCTGATGACTGGGTCTTTCCTGTCTGAGCAGGAGCTGAGTTGGATAGTGAACACCTTGTGTAAAACCACCATAAGGCTCATCAATGGATTAGGAAGCATCATGTGACCCGGGGCGTCACGGGCTTACTGGGCTTCAGGGATGGTACCACCAGGCCAGACATACAGTTAAAGGAATACTCCAGGTTTCTGGGGCAGAGGAATTCACTTTTTTAGAGTGGTTATAGTTTATAGTGGTTCTGAATGTAGTTACATATGGACGGACGGACAGACAGACAGACAGACAGACAGACAGACAGACAGACAGACAGACAGACAGACAGACAGACAGGTTATGCATCCCCAGTGTTGCGTTAAGTGTTTCTCATGTTTAGGTCTTCGTTTCGCAAGGTGTAATGCTGAAGTAACTCAGCTTCCTGAGGTACTGGAAGGTGTGTTTTTCTCATCTCACAGGAGCTAGGCTAGCTGATACCCTCTGCAGCCCTGCGTTGAGCTAACACAGCTAGCATGTGGAACTGGAGTAGCTCTAATATTATAAGTATTGTGCCAAACAGAGGTCCGACACGAACTAAATGTCCTGGAACCGGAGGTGGGAAACGCTCTGTTATACCACCTGTCAACACTTAGCCAGCAACAATATTGAATTTACTATAAAACACTCGTGTTTCGATGCGAGTGATCAACACAAGCTGCAGTTGGAAGCCGCCATGTCGACACGAAAAGCAAACAACAACAAAACAACCACGAAGGGTCATCCATGAGGAAGCAGCTCGGACGTGACACGTTGGAACTTAACGAGCCGCGCGTCTTCTCTTTTCGTCGGCGCCGGACAACTAAGGTCGAACAAAGTAAATGAAGTTTGTTGCCGAGTTTAAAACCGAGTTTATAAAAGTATTTTAAGACGTTTTGAAGACTCACCGTTCCCTCAGCTCGTGCCCGCGCTCAGCTGACCAGCTCGTCGCTGCTGCTCACTGGGCGGGGGCGCGCACACGAGCGGAGCCAGCAACGTGACCCGGAAGTGAAGACGGAAAACGACGCCATGTTTGTAGTCTACTACATAAAGTTGGCAAACGACGCCATCAAAAGGCCTTCAAAGCTTTCAACTCAAGTTCCAACAAATAATCATTTGTATTCCTTCATTATTTTTTATTAAAATGAATTAATATTCATAATTGTAGTCAATCATCTTCCACAAGTAGATAAGTCGATGATATTTAAGTATTTTTCTGTTAAATTGTACACAAGGAAATCTAAACGTGAACTAAATTGTCTGCAACTAGCCCACATGATGAAAACACAAGGTTCATTCAAATTTCATTCAATTCTATTTACTTCAACTTCATTTAACCTTTATTCACATTATGAACTATGGTCAAATTCACAATGTCCCCTGGAAGAGCGACCCGGCCAATTAAGCAGAATGACAATGTGAAATAAATGAATGTATATAATAAATATAGCTTTTATTAAAAAAATAATGTTTGCTATGTCTGAAACCATAGTGCTCCATGTCAGTGCCTGGTAACTCTGAATCAGACAAATAGTTTGCAAAAGTCGTAGGATCACATACTACAAACGGTGAAATATAATGCTATGCCAACACTGCATTATAGAGTATTTAGTCCCATTATAAGAATATATATATATATATATATATATATATATATATATATATATATATATATATATATATATATATATATATATTTTATTTTATTTTTATTTCTTCTTGGCTTGTGAGGATTGCACTCAAACATGTAAACAGGTCGAACAGAAGGACGATGAAGGACGCCGCCACCTGCTGGACAAGCAGCGTATTTACACCGTCAGTGTGAGTGACGGTGCATGGACAATTCACTGGACATCATCATCATCATCATGTCAGGAATTCCACGCATGCATCTCTGCTTAATATCACACAGTCCAAACAACAGAACCAACAGGGTTTATTTAAGTCTTTCACCATCCTGAAATGTAGTCCGACGATTAATTGTCATACAAATAACTGCGATTAACAATTGAGTTCTCTTTTTTGTCCATGTTATCGTAGTACAGGCCTTTTTTTTTGTTAAACGTGCCACATTCACATATTTTTTTGCTACCTTTCTCACCTTGACCTAAAATCCTAAAACTATGTCGATTTAGATCGCCCCAATAATTGCCATGAGGCGATCATCTAATAACTGTGAAAGCTCGAGGTCTCTTTATTTTCTTTGAGGATATTGTTTTTAGATTAACCATGGATGCTTTGATTTGGCATTCACACCCACGCTACACTTCCCTTATGCGGTCGATCCTTGTAAGTTGCTGCTTTTTATCGGCAAATTCTATCTCACAATGAAACCGTCTGAGATTGGATCCAGACACTAAACCTGATCCAACTGTGTCCCTGTCCTCATGGCTGTGGCGTGGAGGGGCCTCCCTGTGGAGAGAGCTTGCACTGGGTGTCGGGGAGAGGTGGAGCCTGGGACTTGTGGCTTCTCTGCCCACTGCCCGGGTGGGAGGGGGTGGAGTCCAGAGGCTGTGGCAGGGGGGTAGGGGCTGGGGCTGGGAAAGGAAAAGTGCACAGGGTGGTTCCACAGGGTGCAGAGGCATTTGGTCAAGGCACACATGCCTCAGCTGTGAGAGCGTCCACTCCCCCTGGAAAGAGAGAGAGCGACGGAGAGGTAGACCAGCAAGACGGGGGGATTTCAGACTGAGTTTTATGTCGGCCTGGTTGTGTAGGCTCTTTGCTTCTGGTGTATTTTTATCCTGAGTGAGGTTGGAGTTCACAGCGATGGCGGATTCAGGTGCGAAGCTGGATCGTGTTGCCCTGACAGAGGCTCCTTTAGACGACGAAGAGGTGGCGCTGGTGACTGCCGCCAGCGAGCCGGCCGTCGACGACGACGACGACGACCCGGCCGAAGAGGTGGACCTGGTCCTGGACGCCGGTCCCGGAGGCCGCAGCGAGGCCCGGGCCAACGGCGTCATGGTCCTGTCTCTGCTGGACAAGATCATCGGGGCGGTGGACCAGATCCAGCAGACCCAGACCGGGCTGGAGGCCCGTCAGGAGGCCATGGAGAAGTCCGTGTCCAGCATCCAGGGGGAGCTGGCCAAGCTGACCAAGAGCCACAGCGGCGCGGCCAGCACCGTCAACAAGATGCTGGAGAAGGTGCGCAAGGTCAGCGTCAACGTGAAGACGGTGAGGAGCAACCTGGAGAGGCAGGCCGGCCAGATCAAGAAGCTGGAGAGCAACGAGAACGAGCTGCTCAAGAGACGCAACTTCAAAGTTCTCATCTATCAGGTGAGCTGCGGGAGTGAAGGGAGGCGTGAGAGGGCGTGGCCGCTCGCAAGAGTGACAGAGCTCCCGTTGGAGTTTCAGAATGACTTCACATACAGTACTTGCTGTTTTCTGGGAACAAGTACTTCAGTAACTAACACGGCAGCGGGACGGCGTGAGGGGTGAGGCTGGAACGTCATGTACGTTTCATTTTCCAGTCTCTCAGGGTGTGGCCATGTTTAGGAGGTGAGCTGTTTACAGGCGACTGCAAGCTGCGGCAGGTTGTGAATATGGGTCAGAGAATCTAAAGTCAGAGAATCTCAAATCAGAGAATCTCAAATCAGAGAATCCTCAACATCCCTCACGTTGAGTATTTCATGTGTGGTTATGAGCGTGAACACTTCAGTGTGAAACACACCCGCGGTGCTATTTCAGCCCCAGAAGCCACTTGTTCCACTCCCCTCGCCGGGGCCAGAGGGGCCCCTGGATGTGAGCACCTCTTTCACTAAACCAAAGGTGATGTCACCTCAGTGGGGTTCTAGCGGGCGTCGGCTCCTCACAGGTTTCCATGACATAATTTGTCTGATTCGGTTTTTCCTTCAATCTGAGTTGCAACTGAGGCAGTTTTGGACGTTGGAAACATGGAATGTGTGTTTGGAGCTCAGGCAGAAGGTGGTGCAGGTGGAGGATTGGATGTGTGTTTGGAGCTCAGGCAGAGGGTGGTGCAGGTGGAGGATTGGATGTGTGTTTGGAGCTCAGGCAGAAGGTGGTGCATGTGGAGCATCCACAGGAGAGTGAGCTGTGACCTGATGTGAACCAGGGTGTGGAGGACCAATAAAACTATAAAAAGAAAGAAGAGCAGCAAATAAAACCATGAGGCCACGCCCCCGACATGCAGCCACGCAGCACCCGATCACCTACAAACAAATAAAACATCAACAATAACATATCAATATCAAACTACATCAACCTAATAATTACCTTCAATTTAATAAAGTACTATATTATACTACAGTATATAATACTATACTATATACTATACTATACTATATTATATACTAGACTATATTATAACATACTATACTATAATATATACTATACTATAATATTTACTATCTTCTTCTTTCAGCTGCTCCCGTTAGGGGTCGCCACAGCGGCTATACTACACTACACTATATACTTTACTATATACTATACTATATTATATACAAGACTATATTATAATATACTATACTATACTACATACTATACTATAATATTAACTATCTTCTTCTCTGAAAGAAGCAGCTATAGCAGCTATACTACACTACACTATATACTTTACTATATACTATACTATACTATACTATACTATACTATACTATATTATACTTTACTACACTATAATATATACAATACTATATAATATATTATACTATATAATATACTATATAATATACTATACTATGACAGCAAATACTATACTCGATCATATACTATACTATATACTATACTATAATGTATACAACACTATATAATATACTATACTATACTACACGATATACTATATAATATACCATACTATACTATATACTTTACTATATAATATACTATACTATATATTATGCTATATGATATACTATACTATACTAAATACTATAGAATATAATATACTATACTGTAAAATATAATATACTATATTATATACTATACTATACTATACTATATACGATACTATATACTATACAATATACTATACTATATCATATACTATAATATAATATAAACTATATAATATACTATACTATGGTATACTACATACTATACTTTATAATATACTATACTTTATACTATACTATAATATATACAACACTATATAATATACTATACTATACTATACTATACTATATACTTTACTATATAATACACTATATGCCATACTATATAATATACTATATTATACTATATACATTACTATATAATATACTCTACTATAGTAAACTATATACCATACTATATACTATACTATACTATACTATATACTACTAGCGGAATTACTCAATTGTTCAAATATATCTCAAATATTTCATAAAATGATATTGTTTTGGAAAATAAATGTAAATGATTTTGTTACAAATTTGGAATCAATGAGAATTGATTTTAATTTGTAATTGTAAAAATCTTTGTTTGGGAGTTTTGTGACCCGTCATAAATGAATGTATATGTTGAATTACTGTGTGAACGTCTCACATTGTTTTTATATTTATAGAGTCCAGCCCTGAACATATCTGCTTCTATTGTTTCTAATATGTACTGAGGGGTAATATTTGGTATACTACAAATATATAATGAATTATGTTTTTCAAAAAGTATCAAGATGAAGAGAATGATGTTGTCAAATGTTTGGAGGACAGGATCTGACGTTTCAGTTTGATACCAACTGTACAAAGCTTTCTGTGTCCAGTACCTGACATTTTAATAATATTATGTGGAACATGAACCATGTTCTGTTCATGCTCTGCTGCCAGAGCCTCATCCAGCAGCAGCAGCAGCAGCAGCAGCAGATGCAGCAGCAGCAGCAGCAGATGCAGCAGCAGCAGCAGCAGATGCAGCAGCAGCAGCAGCAGATGCAGCAGCAGCAGCAGCAGATGCAGCAGCAGCAGCAGCAGATGCAGCAGCAGCCGCAGCAGCAGCAGCAGCAGCAGCAGCAGCAGCAGCAGCAGCAGATGCAGCAGCAGCAGCAGATGCAGCAGATGCAGCAGCAGCAGCAGCAGCAGCAGCAGCAGCAGATGCAGCAGCAGCAGCAGCAGCAGCAGCAGCAGCAGATGCAGCAGCAGCAGCAGCAGCAGCAGCAGCAGCAGCAGCAGCAGATGCAGCAGCAGCAGCAGCAGCAGCAGATGCAGCAGCAGCAGCAGCAGCAGATGCAGCAGCAGCAGCAGCAGCAGCAGCAGCAGCAGCAGCAGCAGATGCAGCAGCAGCAGCAGCAGCAGCAGCAGATGCAGCAGCAGCAGCAGCAGCAGCAGCAGCAGCAGATGCAGCAGATGCAGCAGCAGCAGCAGATGCAGCAGATGCAGCAGATGCAGCAGCAGCAGCAGCAGCAGCAGCAGCAGCTCCAGCCTCAGGGGCTTTTTTTAGCGTGGCGTGTTGTAATGTGTGGCTCCCTGGCACGACAGGCCAGGGGCCCCGTCCTCACTCAATATTGTGTTGCCAGAGCAATATCTGCACAACAACACGTTCTAACGTTGTTCATGGAGCAGGGGAAGCCATCGCGTGTGGTTTCACAGCTGCTTATCTGTTGAACTCAGGGAGGGTTTCACACACTTTGAAAGGAAAACTCCTTTCATAATAATTCAGGAAATTTAGGAAATGCTCCAGTTTTTGGGGAAAATTCACGGCAGCTGGGCTACTTGACCCCCCATGAACGCCTTCCATACCGTGCACATACCGTGCACATACCGTGCATTGTTTTTTTGGGATGGCTTCTCTGCAGGGCTGGGCCATGTTGACAAAGTCAAACATCAAGTCATTTCATCGTTATCGTTAATTTGCAGATATTTTGGGAACAACTGTTGCTGCTTTCTCAGGACATTTAAGAAATATTTGAGATGAAATCATGAGTAATGCAGATGTTACGACCAAGTTCAGAAAACTGCAATACTCCACTGACGCAAACAACGTTTAACTGTATCGCTGTAATCCTCCTCCGTCCTCCTCCATCCTACCGTACTGTGTGTAGTCTGGGATATTGATATTATATCGACATATCATATATTTATCGTAGGAATGAGCCCTTGGATTTGGAGCTTGGACTTCACGTCTCAGTTTGGTTTGTTTATTTCCAGAGAACGACATCAACGTTTGAAATGCTTAAAGGGGGCGGGGTCAGAAACTGGCAGTGTAGCAAATGAAAACTGGCCCCAAGTCAGGTTTCACCACTTCTTACTTTGGTGTGTGTTTGTGTGTGTGTGTGTGTGTGTCAGTAAGTAGCTTTCAATCACTGAGCGTGTCAAGTGACAGTTGTACTGGACTTGTACTTACTGTGTGTGTGTGTGTGTGTGTGTGTGTGTGTGTATGTGTGTATTTATAATTAAATGTGAATCAAGGGGCGCAGGATTCCGGAGCAGCAGCAGAATGAGGGCGTGGCAGGATCAGGGTGCAGCGCTTTATATTTAACATCTACTTCCAAATGTGATACGCTGGCAGCGACGTCTTTTCAGATTCATCAGATTCTGCTTGAAATGCTCCTGCACGCAGCCAGACAACGTGCAGGGAAGGAGGTGCTGTGACTGATTCCACAGTCCAGTCCAGTTCAGTCCAGTCCAGTTCAGTCCAGTCCAGTGTAGTCTGGTCCAGGTGTCTGGACAGTGGATCTAACTCTGCTTTCACTCGTAAAACAGCTTGTAGATGGTTTCTGCAGCAGTTGGGAAGCTTGATGCTGCACAAGGCTCATCACCTCACCCTGGGCTGCAGGGAACCAGCGGCCCTCAAGGTCCCCTCAAGAACCCCTCAAGAACCCCTCAAGAACCCTCTGTTCTCCCATACTGGCCTCACTTTGCATACAGCTTTTGCACTTGTCCCAACATAGTCAGTGCTCCTCTATTTGTAAAACTGCTGTGCATTGTAATTATGTAGATATTTATTGTAGATATTTATTGTAGATATTTAATGTAGATATTTATTGTAGATATTTAATGTAGATATTTATTGTAGATATTTATTGTAGATATTTATTGTAGATATTTAATGTAGATATCTAATGTAGATATTTATTGTAGATATTTAATGTAGATATTTATTGTAGATATTTATTGTAGATATTTAATGTAGATATTTATTGCAGATATTTATTGTAGATATTTATTGTAGATATTTATTGTAGATATTTAATGTAGATATCTAATGTAGATATTTATTGTAGATATTTAATGTAGATATTTATTGTAGATATTTAATGTAGATATGTAATGTAGATATTTATTGTAGATATTTAATGTAGATATTTAATGTAGATATGTAATGTAGATATTTATTGTAGATATTTATTGTAGATATTTAATGTAGATATTTAATGTAGATATTTAATGTAGATATGTAATGTAGATATTTATTGTAGATATTTAATGTAGATATTTAATGTAGATATGTAATGTTGATATTTATTGTAGATATTTAATGTAGATATTTAATGTAGATATGTAATGTAGATATTTATTGTAGATATTTAATGTAGATATTGATTGTAGATATTTAATGTAGATATTTAATGTAGATATTTATTGTAGATATTTAATGTAGATATTTAATGTAGATATTTAATGTAGATATTTATTGTAGATATTTAATGTAGATATTTAATGTAGATATGTAATGTAGATATTTATTGTAGATATTTATTGTAGATATTTAATGTAGATATTTAATGTAGATATTTAATGTAGATATGTAATGTAGATATTTATTGTAGATATTTAATGTAGATATTTAATGTAGATATGTAATGTTGATATTTATTGTAGATATTTAATGTAGATATTTAATGTAGATATGTAATGTAGATATTTATTGTAGATATTTAATGTAGATATTGATTGTAGATATTTAATGTAGATATTTAATGTAGATATTTATTGTAGATATTTAATGTAGATATTTATTGTAGATATTTAATGTAGATATTTAATGTGGATATGTAATGTAGATATTTATTGTAGATATTTCATGTAGATATTTAATGTAGATATTTAATGTAGATATTTATTGTAGATATTTATTGTAGATATTTAATGTAGATATTTATTGTAGATATTTAATGTAGATATGTAATGTAGATATTTATTGTAGATATTTATTGTAGATATTTAATGTAGATATTTAATGTAGATATTTAATGTAGATATGTAATGTAGATATTTATTGTAGATATTTAATGTAGATATGTAATGTAGATATTTATTGTAGATATCTATTGTAGATATTTAATGTAGATATTTATTGTAGATATTTAATGTAGATATTTAATGTGGATATTTAATGTAGATATTTCATGTAGATATTTCATGTAGATATTTATTGTAGATATTTATTGTAGATATTCCATGTAGATATTTCATGTAGATATTTCATGTAGATATTTATTGTAGATATTTAATGTAGATATTTATTGTAGATATTTAATGTTGATATGTAATGTAGATATTTATTGTAGATATTTATTGTAGATATTTAATATAGATATTTAATGTAGATATTTAATGTAGATATGTAATGTACACTTGTTTTCTCATTGCACATGCAGGTCCGTGTTCCACTCTGTGTTGTTGGTCACATTCCCTCCCAGCGCTCCTTCATGTTTGGTTGGGGAACAGATCATCAACTGGCTGCAGCCTGTGTGGCTCTGAGTAGCGTTTCATATGATCCTCCGAGCCACGCAGAGGGGCTCTGCTTATGTCAAGCGGGAGCAGCAGGTTCCATACTACGCCCATCTGAGTGGACAGCTCCACCTGGGTCCACGAGCCTTCTCAGTTACAGAGATCCGACCCCACCCGACTCAGAGCCCCTTCCCTGGACACCCAGACCCCCAGTCACACAGACTGGGTTTCTGCATCCTGCTCAGACTGCTTCCAACCGCCTTGATCCTGACACACTGACCAACTCACTGACCAACACACTGAACAACTCACTGACCAACACACTGAACAACTCACTGACCAACTCACTGACCAACACACTGACCAACTCACTGACCAACACACTGACCAACACACTGACCAACACACTGAAAAACTCACTGATCAACTCACTGACCACTACTTTTGTTAAAGTCTCTTCTTTAAATTCCTTGTGGGTAAGAGACGAATGAAGCGTCCAAGCAGCCGTGCTAAGTAAGGGGTTGTGATTCATCGTGCTGGCATCTGTCTGTCTGCCTGCCATCTTGCCTGCCTGTCTGCCTGCCTGCCTGCCCGTCTGTCTCTGTCTGTCTGTTGGCCTGCCTGCCTGCCTGCCTGCCTGCCTGTCTGTCTCTCTGTCTGTCTGTCTACCTTTCACCCAGTTAGGGATTAGAACTCTCCTGCTTCCATGTTATCCACACTCCCGCCGCCGCCGCTCCACCGTCTCTTCTCTCTGGTGCAGTGATCTCCGTCAGCCCGGGCTCTGGGGGCTTGCGTGTAGAAAACCTGTCCAGCTGCCCTTCTCGAGGTTGCATTGAATTTCAACCATAGGGTGGGGAAGCAGGCGGAGTTATGTTTGGTGGCAAGGTTTCCAGAAGTTAAAAAAAGACATTCATTATTCCGATTGACATTGTTACACATTACTGACCGTTCAAGCATTTCCACTTGGAGGGACATGAAACCCGGAGTTTAATCATGCAAACAATTACACAATGAATTATGTTGAAATATTTCTGGTTAACGGAGTCTTGTACCTTTTCACTTTTTTTTTTTTTTTTTAATTAGCCGTGACTGCTGTAATAGGCAGGAATAGAAAGTGGGTCTGTCTTCATCGTTCCCAGTTCACTTCCCGCTTCCCTTTCAGCTGACGATTCTTTCTTCTACTTTGGTAAAAAGGCAGTGACATCATCAGCTCCTTCCCTTGTTCTTCATGCAGTCTAAATGCCGGTGTCCCTCAGGGCTCCCTCTTGGGCCCCTCTGTTCTCCCCGTGCACTCTGTCATCCCCTCCCGTGGCCTTTCTCCCACCACTGCTATGCAGATGACACATTCAGTAGTTGGACAAGCACGTAAAGGTGCATCTCTGTCACTGTCACCTTTCCGTCACTATTGGAACACCACTGTTTCGCCTTCTCTATGGCCAAGAACTTTTGTGTATTCCTGGTCAACCAGCTGAAAGCTGCTCTGCCAACATCGGCATAGACTTCCACTCTTGTAGCGTTTCTCTCGACAACGTCCCTCGACTGTAGCTGCTCCTCATGAGGGAAGCAGCCTCCTTCACACAGAGCACACGTCAGGTTCATTACTCTGGACAGAAACTGCATCTGCAACTTCACTTGCGAGACCGACCGTACTGCTGTGATAGAACAGTATCAAGGATATGAAGCTATTAAAACAGATGTTGCTAGTACTACTTGAGGGTCTGACTCGGAAGGTTCTTCCTCTTGAGTACCCTGGTGTACCCGGATGTATCAGGCATATACAGTATGTTGAGAACAGTTATCTAGCTGCTCCCATGCCACCGACTGCAGGATTTACAGTTTGAGCAGCAGAAAGGAGATCTCTGCTCTTTCAGAGGTTGAAACTGGAGACTTGTGGGCTGGTGCAGGGCGTCCATCTGTCACGCACACGTTACAGAAGTCCCAGTGCACGTTGCAAGCGCAGGAAACAATTAGGAAAACACCTTTCAGTTTAGCGTGTGAGCAGCATATGCAGTAATATCTTGTGCAGCTACTGGGATCTGCATCAAACTGTTTTGAGCACATTTCCACAGTGTGCATGTTCACACTGTTTTAGGGAAGAGTATGATGCGTGTGCATATAAAAGTGCGTTCTTACGTCCGAGCCCCTGATTCATTTTAACAAGGTAGAGTCGTCTTTTCTGGTTAGACGGGGTGGACGCGCAGTATTGCGGAGAGGTTACAGTCTGTGTGTTAACATCCAAATGGGGCCATTTCTGATATGTTGCCACTGTCATGTCACACGCTATTCATTGTCATTTAAATTAAATATTTCATGACTTTAAAATTCTGGGACGGGCCAAAAACAGAAATGGTGAAAATTTCAGGAAAGTCTCTGCTGAAGTGCGGGATATATTCACGTCCCTTCCTTTTTTCTATGCCAATCTGATTGAATGAGCTTGAACCTTTGTAACCTTTGGTACACACCACCTTATTAAAAATACCCTCTTCCTCTGGGGGTTCAGCTGCTGGTGGCTGACGTGGCCACGTCGGAGCAGTGAGGAGCAGGAGAGCAGCGCTGGCTCCTGAGGGACTTACTCACGCCTTCAATGGGACCAACGCCACTTGGTGATTTCACTCAATATTCTTCACGGGGCTGGTTGTGCTGTGCAGCATTTGGCCTCGAACTTCATTTGTGTGTAATGAACCTTCTCACTATGTCCGAGTCACTCAAAATATCAAATATGAAAGAGGAATAAATGAAGGAGAGACATGAAGGAAAGACGTGAAGGAGAGACGTGAAGGAAAGACGTGAAGGAAAGACGTGAAGGAGAGACATGAAGGAAAGACGTGAAGGAGAGACGTGAAGTAAGAGACGTGAAGGAAAGACGTGAAGGAGAGACGTGAAGGAAAGACGTGAAGGAAAGACGTGAAGGAAAGACGTGAAGGAGAGACGTGAAGGAAAGACGTGAAGGAGAGACGTGAAGGAAAGACGTGAAGGAAAGACGTGAAGGAGAGAAGTGAAGGAGAGACGTGAAGGAAAGACGTGCGCTCAGCATGTTCCAGGCGCACGGCAGCCCGGCTGTGAAGTAGTTGTAGTTGTAGTTGTAGTAGTTGTAGTGGTAGTAGTAGTAGTAGTTGTAGTAGTAGTTGTAGTAGTAGTAGTAGTTATAGTTGTAGTTGTAGTAGTAGTAGTAGTAGTAGTAGTTGTAGTAGTAGTAGTAGTTGTAGTTGTAGTAGTAGTAGTGGTAGTTGTAGTCATAGTAGTTGTAGTTGTAGTCGTAGTAGTTGTAGTCGTCGCAGTAGTAGTAGTTGTAGTGTAGTGATGGTTAAAAGCATTGAGTATCCCCAGAAGGGACCATCACAGCAGTTTGCTCCATCAGCTGTGATGAGTGAATGTGATGATTTGGGGCAAAGAGCCAACGTGTGAATGAGATCAACGACAGTCAAACAAGCTTCAATCAAAGTTCTTTCTTTGTATTTTCTGCACATGAAACCTTTCAAAACGCTGAAACAACCTGGCAGGGTTAGGGTTACCTGGCAGGGGATGTGATGTGGGATGGTGTCCCACAGCGCCCTCTGGTGGATGTGACCTCACATCTCTGTCATTGAACGACGTTCTCGTGCTTGGCAGCAGACAGGCTGCAGCAGCTGGAGGCCGGATCGGGTCTCACTTTACACAGACACTGAATCCTCGTGTGGACTCTTGGACACTTGTCAGCAGTGGGTCCTCATACCACGCCCAGCGCTCTTTACTGTTCACTCCATTGATCCGGAAATACTCCCTTCTTCCACGAATCCACGCAGAGACTAAATATCAAGTTTGCCAAATTGTCGTTATTTGAAAGAAAAAGAGATCAATGTGTCGTGGTGCTTGTGTATTAATACCCCCTGCAGCGGAATGCTGTGTCGCAGGGTTGCCTTTCAGTGCGTTGCGATGAATTTAGTCATCAGCAGCAGGTCATTGAGTTATTGCGTGCTGTGTGCACATGTGGCCGTGCACGTGCCGTCTCGTTTGTACTTTTTCTTTGTACTTCCGCTGTGAATTATATATAGGGATGACCTTTCGTCTCACCGCTAAATCCATGAAAGGAAATTATGACAACCCTTGAAACATGGTGCCTGTAAACAAGGTCTTCATATATACTGTATACTGTATATATGGAGGGAGAACGTCTTCTCAGGCATAAAGAATACTTTAAAAGTTTTGCCTAAACAGGTTGTACGTAAAAATATACTTTAAAAGTCTGAAGGTGCGGAGGCCGCCCTTCCAGCTGGTATCTCTCACCGCTGTACTGGGTGCTGTGGGTTCCCGGTATGGGGTGTGACCACCTGGCTGGGCCCCAGGACCCTGGCCCGGCCCTGAGGGACACCCAGGATTAGATTCTGCATGAGGACGGATGTTTAGAATGGTATGGATGGCAGTGTGGGAGAGAAGGTTTGAACAGTCTGACAATACTGCTTCAAATACTTGTTCAGCATTTCATGCGTGATTCCTTCATGCAACCAGATGTTTGTTTATTGTTGTTGTTGTCGCTGTGAATTCATAAATTCAGTGTTGAATTTGATTTGCTGTTTTCATAAACAATAGATTTAAGTTATTCAGTCAATTCCAGAGAAGCTAAGCTCTTCATTATCAGGGGTCCATCCTGCTGCGCTGGAACTCTGTTGTTATTGTTCAGGTTTTTATTATTCTCCTTGGCACTTTTAAGGCTAAAAGTATCTGGAAAAGGACAACCACTATGGCTACAGACACAGTTGAGTTCTTGTTATAACCGGAACATCTCAGACATCTCGTGGTTTAAGTTGCATCCAAATCGATCCACCAACGGAGCACACCGTTTTCAAGGCTGAGTCCTTACCGCAGCGACCCGGATTCAATTCCAGCACAAGGCGCTTTGTTGCATGTCGTCCCCTCTCTCTGCCTCCGCCTTACCTTTCTCTCCACACGGTCACTGTCAAATCAAGCATTAAAATGCACAGAAAGGTAGATCTTTAAAATTTGACCGGAAGTGGCCAATCGTCCGTGCATCGCCGCCACGCCACGCTTGTAAAACTTGCTGTCGGGTGATGCAGTAAGATGAGTTTGTGGAGTTAGACGCTTTGTGACATCATCATCCAATTCATTATAAATGTGCAGGTTGTGGCTACCAACGCACATTCACAGTGACCTGACAGGAAGTAGACAGAGACCTGACAAGAAGTAGACAGAGACCTGACAGGAAGTAGACAGAGACCTGACAGGAAGTAGAAAGAGACCTGACAAGAAGTAGACAGAGACCTGACAGGAAGTAGACAGAGACCTGACAAGAAGTAGACAGAGACCTGACAGGAAGTAGACAGTGACCTGACAGGAAGTAGACAGGGACCTGACAGGAAGTAGACAGTGACCTGACAGGAAGTAGACAGGGACCTGACAGGATGTAGACAGTGACCTGACAGGAAGTAGACAGGGACCTGACAGGAAGTAGACAGTGACCTGACAGGAAGTAGACAGGGACCTGACAGGATGTAGACAGTGACCTGACAGGAAGTAGACAGTTTCCTGACAGGAAGAAGACAGTGACCTGACAGGAAGTAGACAGGGCCATGACAGGAAGTAGACAGACACGTTCTCATCCAACAAGTGGATCCTTTTATTAATAACGGTGTCACCAGGACTCACGTGTCATCACATCAGCTGATGCTGCCTTCAAGGGAAACTCAGAAAACGTAACTAGTTTTAGAGGTAATGCTGATGTAAAGAGGAGCGACAGCACCAACTGATGCTGCGTTTCATGGGAACTCGAAAAATTGTAATTAGTGTCGATAATGGACCCCTTGTATTGCTGCCTACATTTTCTTTATCATAATTTTTTTAAACCTATGCTTTCAGCATGCTGGACATACAACACAGAGTATTTGTTTCATTGCATGAAGGACAGAGTTAGTCTGCAAGTGGAGTTCAACTTCTCAACCTGCAATGCAACTCTTTATTCATTCTTTAATCATCAAGAACCGCTGCAATAACTCTGTCCTGTGGACGACCTGTGTGATGACCAGATCACAGATCAGATTTTTACCATGTTTGGTCTTTAGATAACTAATCATCATTATTAAAATTATAAACAACATGTACATGGAAAAACATAAATATAGAAACAAACAACAACATGTACATGGAAAAACATAAACATAAAAACAAACAACAACGGGTACATGGAAAAAAATAAAAATAGAAACAAGCAACAACATGTACATGGAAAAACATAAATATAGAAACAAACAACAACATGTACATGGAAAAACAATGGAAAAATATAAACTTCGGACGACAACATGTATCGAAAGAACTGGAACTACAACTGGTCACGTGGCCTCTTCCTGTCATAGTTATGGCAGTAAATGAGGGAGAAAAGGAGAGGGATGCAACCAGGAGGCTGCTGGGGTGTGATCAAAGCAAGTGTGGTGGTGTGTGTGTGATGAGACCGTGTGTGTGTGTGTGTGTGTGTGTGTGTGTGTGTGTGTGTGTGTGTGTGTGTGTGTGTGTGTGTGTGTGTGTGTGTGTGTGTGTGTGTCCACCGGTGAGTGTACAGGACTTATCCCAGTTGGTTCTGGTGTATATGGTCAGTATTATGTTGTGGCGCCTCCAAGCAGCAGAAAGGGCCCCGAAGCCCCCTCTGAGTCCTGCAGCCACATTGACACCCCACACCTGCAGGAAAACGCTGAGCACACTGCCCTGCAGCCACAGAAGACCCCCTGCCCCCAGAGAAGCCAGAAGCTTGCAGAGCAACAGCCACAACGGCCCCAAGGAGCATAACCCAGTCCCAGGAAGCACGAGTAAACCCCGCACCCCTGAGGCGCACACAAACAACCCAACCGCAAGTGCAGGCACAAGACGCAGCCGCAGGCGCAGGACCTGGGCTGCAGGCACCAGGCACGGACCGCAGGCCCTGTGTCAGGTCCTGCGCCGACAGACCGGCACCCCATCCGAACCACCCATCCACGTAGACGAGTGTGCTCAGCGCAGGGCAGGGATGTAAGCTCCCCCTCCCGCCGACGCCAGCAGGCCGCCAGATATATTGATCCCCTACCACCTGGGGCACCCGCCGCAGAGAAGCTGCGCAGAGGGAGCAAAGGCCGACAGCCGCCCCCCGCACCCCAACCCACACCCACAACAGCAAGCGGTCCCCGAGGGGCCCCGGAAGGCACCCGGCAGTGCCCTCCGCAGCCCCGCCAGGTTGCATTACACCAGACACCACCAGGCATAAGCCACCAGCACACGAGCCCAGCAGGCAGGGGGCCCACCCTGTCGCCCACGTCGCCGGCCAACCACGCCCCCACACCAACCAGCCAGCGACCCCCACCCCAGAAAACTCCAGAGCTCAATGTGTTCTGTTGGCAATTGCAGCTCAAATTGCGGGGTGTGGTGGTGCAAGTCATTCAAGCAAGTCGAACCGGAATCACTCGCACCCCTCCTGCCCTGCAGACCCTGGTCTGGTGTAGTGTTTTTAGTAAGATTTGTGTGCCAGGGTATGTGTTCTGAGTATGTGCTAGTATAAGTGGAATCCAAAATTTGCGATAGCACATCGTGACGGGCAATATGGCAGCTGCCTGCCCCATCCCCACCCACATAGCTCGTACCCCACCCATCCTGCAAACCCTAGGCATATTGTGTGATGTATGTCCTGAGTATGAGTTTGAGGGAGCGGCCATGCGGACCTCCCCCGGATCCCACCACGCCGTAGCAGACCAACTCAGATACCCGGAGGCACCCAACCCACAGCGACCAGCCACTACTCCACCTGTCTCTAGTCTCCAGTCTCCAGTCTCCAGTCTCCAGTCTTTAGTCTCCAGTCTTTAGTCTCCAGTCTTTAAGCTTTAGTCTCTTGTCTTTAGTGTCCGGTCTTTAGTCTTTATAGATATTCGCTCGAGGTGTTTGTTGCAGAATTATTTTATTTATATTTGAGTGAAATTCATTTGAAAGTGTTTTCCTGCCTGAGGGCTGGGAGTGCTCTGTTGTTCCTAAGGCTGCTGGGTATTTTAATAGAACCTCTGGGGGAAACTGTAACACACACACACACACAGACACAAACACATATGGACACAGGCACACACACACACACACACACACACATGGACACAGACACACACACACACAGACATGGACACAGACACACACACACACACACTCTTTTCCATGGCTGCTGAGAGGGAGGGAATTGGACAGTGGCGCAGAAACACTAATGGACTTTCCATGTCTCTCTTTAATCTCCCTCTCTCTCCCCCTCTGTCATAATGTGTGTTTGTTCGTTATGTAACTTTCAGGCAGTGTCATAATGCTCATGAGTTATTATTTATTATTATTTACTAACACACGTGGGCCGATCAAAGGGTCTGGGCCAGTCCTCGGTTCCTTACTGAATAGGACCCATGTGTTGGTTGTGGTTGCATCGACTCAGTCTCGCTCAGGGTTGGGTGGATGTCACTTCCTGTTAGGGTCTGATTTCCCGGCGTGCCTTGTGCTGCACCGTTGATATTGGCTCCAGCAACTTCCTGTTCAACAGATCAGTTCAAAGACAGACAGACAGACAGACAGACAGACAGACAGACAGACCGAGATGGAGAGACAGACTGACATAGATGGAGAGAGACAGAGAGACAGACTGACATAGAGCAAGACAGATAGACAGACAGACAGACAGACAGACAGACAGACAGACAAACCGAGATGGAGAGACAGACTGACATAGATGGAGAGAGACAGAGAGACAGGCAGGCAGACGGACAGACAGATGGAGAGACGGACAGACAGATAGACAGGAAGGCAGGCAGGCAGGCAGGCAGGCAGACATGCAGGCAGGCAGACAGACAGATGGACCAACAGAGAGACAGACTGGCAGGCAGGCAGACAGACGGACAGATGGAGAGACGGACAGACAGAGAGACAGGAAGGCAGGCAGGCAGACATGCAGGCAGGCAGACAGACAGGCATGCAGGCAGGCAGGCAGACAGACAGACGGAGAGACAGACTGGCGGAGAGCAAGAGAGACAGACAGAGGGACAGACGGACAGATAGGAAGGCAGCCGGGCAGACAGACAGACAGACAGACAGACAGACAGACGGACGGACAGACGGAGAGACGGACTGACGGAGCGCGAGAGAGAGACAGACAGAGAGACATGCAGGCAGGCAGACAGGCAGACAGGTCACTCCATTGGACCCTGGCCACCTGCTCTATGGAGCAGACATGTTTCTCGGAGCAGTGCTTGGATGCTGTTGTTGTGTAGAGATGTCAGCTGTTATTTACTGGAGGTGGTTGCCATGGTGACGGGAGCCAGTGTTGATCTGTTGTCCTGAAGAGGGGGTGAGGGTGGGTGGACACTGGAGTCCGGAGGGAGGATGGAAAGCCAAATATAAACCACCACAAAGCTGGAGATAAGGAAGCGACACACCGGACAGGACTGGAATGCTCGTAGAACTACCATTAACGATTGAAATGTCTTGTTCATTTCAGCAGCTCTCCTATGTGGCATGGAATAAAGGTAAGCAGTGCAGCCGGACAGTCCTTGTCTCTAAATCACCGCCTTCAGCAGAGACTGACCGTCTGGCCTTATTACACAACATGGAATGATGTTCCCCCGACAAACATAGTCCTCCTTGGATATGAGGGACCTGGTTGCTGATATTCATTTGAACTGATATTCATATGAACTGTTATTCATTTGAACTGTTATGAATTTGAACTGTAATTCATATAAACTGTTATTCATTTGAACTGTTATTCATACTGAACAGAAAAAAGCAGAATTGAATTTAGAAATATATTGTTGGCCTGTCATCAAGGCTAAAATCAGCCCAGAATCACGTGGTCTCAACTCGGCATAAGAAGTCAAAATCTCACCCACTCTGCCGATCAACTAGGCCCAATATTTAACTCTATTTTGAATCTGTCACTTTCTCAGCAGGGGGTCCCCAAACAGTGGAAACAATCCACCATAGTTCCTGTTGCCAAAACCAAACTTCCTAAGTCTCTGAATGACCTCAGAGCCATCTCCCTGACCTTGATAGTCATGACGTCATTTGAAAAATTGACCAAAATAGGACGACTGGACAGGACCGGACACCTTCTTGATCCACTGCATTTTGCATATAGAACCAAGAGGGGAAGGGTTCAGGATGCCTCCCCAGCTCTGCTCAACGACATAAACAAGCACCTGAGAGCTCTAACAACCAGGCAGCATCACTGTGTGTGGACCTTTCCTCAGCTTTCAACACTGCACGGCCACGTCTGCTGGTCCTCAAGCTCACAGAACAGCCTGGTGTGGGCGGCCGTGTTGGCGGCTGGAGACGACACTTCCTCTCGTGCAGTAAATGATCAACTTGGTTGACCCCCATTTGATTGATGGTTGATTGATTGATTGATTGATTGATTGGATTGATTGGATTGATTGGTTGATTGATTGAGACTGAAGGTGGTGCATATTGTTAATCTAAAGCAACATTATAAAATGTTACTTATTGCAGACTATAAATGTATCAGTATTTATCAGCACGATTGGAATACACATACATGCATGTGAAGAGAAGGAGAGAGAGAGAGATGATTTATATTGTTTTATATATTTATATTCTTTCATTTTTAGATGAGATATTTGGAAATGACATGACAGAATATGTGTGGGTTTGATTGTTTGTTGTGCAGAAAGGTGTGAAGTAAGTTGGTGGTGTTGTCAGGAAGTGTGTGTGTGTGTGTGTGCGTGTGTGTGTGTGTGTGCGTAACCACCAGCACCTTTAAGTGTCAGTATGACTGCAAACACAAACATGGTTTTCTTTCTTTTAAGAGATGTTGTTTTAGAGGAAGAGGCAGAGTGTTGTGGTGCAGAGTGTTAAACCACCACCTTCAGCTTCTGAGATGAGCGTTCAGCTTCGTGGGCTCCACCAGTAGGTGGTGCTCTACACCCACAGCAGCAAACACTCAGCTACTGTTTGCGTCCAGTTACATGAGCTACGACACGTGTTCCCACTTTTCCAGTTCCATTACATCCTGCAAATCAATTATGAATTTCACTCTCTCAGCCTCGGGCGGTGCAGAGCAAATCAACTGTGGTGGAGTCGTAGCTCGTTCTCTCATCTTGTTGTAAATTGTTTATTTTAATATGAACTGGAATTGGAAACAATGAATTAAATATGATATTACTGGTGCATAACACTTAAAGATGATATTTTATCATGTAAATCAGAGATCAGCATCTCATCTCTGCTCGATAGAACTTGACTGAAATATCCTGAAATAACTTTCCAAATGCTCTCCCCAGGGATTAATAAAGTGTTATCTTAAATTTATGATGTAATATTTTCTTCGATGGTCTAATCAAGTTGTGCTTTAACGCCTGTCAAACTGCCACTCCTCAGGCCATTTGAATACACTGAAAAAACACCGCTCAACCATAGGTTAAAATGTAAACTGTTGTTTCTTCTTCTACTTTATTTCTTCACTGTTGTCCAACACAGAACAGCCCCTGAGGAGGCCCCGGGTCAAACATCTGTCCCTCGACAGAATATTGCTGAACAGCCCTGATTAACACATTGTGTTTCATCATCGTATCCAAGCTTTCTTTAACGTCCACTTCCTGTCTCCACAGGATGAAGTCAAAGCACCCAAATCCTCCAAATCCAAGGCAGCAGAGACGGCGAGCGCCGGCGAGGCCGTGGACACCCTGGAGCAGATACCGGAGGAAGGTGACCAGGGCGTCCCGGCCAACCTCAACTCGGACGACGAGGTGGAGATCGAGGAGATCATCGAGGAGTCTCGGGCCGAGCGCATCAAACGCAGCAGCAAGCAGCGTGTGGACAACATAAAGAAAGCCTCCAAGGAGAAGATGGAGAAGGCCAAACTGAAGACGAAGGAGAACATGGAGAAGACCAGGATGAAGACCAAGGAGAACCTGGAGAAGACCCGGCAGAGAACCCGCGAGAACCTGGAGAGGACCAAGCACAGCCTGGAGAAGAAGATGGGCCAGCTGGGCTCCCGCATGACCCCCAACCAGGAGCGGAAGGAGAAGCTGAAGGCGTCCAAGGACATGGTCAAGAAGTCCCTGACGCCCGACCACACCGCCCACGCCCGCTCCAAGACGGCCGTGTACCGCGTGCCGCCCTTCACCTTCCACGTCAAGAAGATCCGTGATGGGGAGGCGGAGGAGGTGGTGGTGGTCCAAAGCGTCGAGACGCCGGATGCCGAGGGCCAGCTGGAGGCGGAGCAGGGGGAGGACGACGCGGCCCTGCACGTGGAGGTGGAGGAGGGGGAGCTGGTGCGCCTGGACAGCCCAGAGATGGAGGCCCTGCTGGAGGTTGCGGAGGAATCCCAGCTCGTCCTGGTGGAGACGGACCACCTAAAGAAGGCACGCAGCGAGTAGACTGGCCCCGGCCGACGGGGGCGGTCCGCTACGAAGGCGTCGCCGAGAAGGTCGAAGAGAATTCATGAATGGTTTGAAACACGAGGACATCATTTCAGGTCAAGAACTCTACAGGGACAAGCATCACAACAACACGGTTTCTTTCATCTTTCTGTTTTCCATTTTGTTTTGTTTTTCTTACCGAACAAGGACGACTGTTGAGCTGAGTTTGGCTCTTTTGCATAGAATCAGAGGAGAGGCGATGAGGTTTCCGAACTCCTGTTCCACTCATCACGTCCTCCAGCCGCTTGTCGCAGATCAGTTAGTGCAGTAGTTTCCTTTGTGTGTGGAGGTCTAGGAATAGGTCGTCTAGAGGAATGTGTTTGCTTCTGAAGTGGGGAGGCTTGAAACAGGCATCCATTCAATGTACAAAGAAATGCCATGTCAAATACGCACACGGGGTCGCCGGCGGGGTTTGTATTGCCATGGATGGTTGGTGCTCACATTGTTTGCGTGTCTGAATGAAACGAATAAAGAAACATCTGGAAGATGGGGTTCAGGCCGAACAGAAATACCCGGAGAGGAGGAGTGGAGATGGATGGGAGTGGACTTGGTTCATGTTGTTTTCTTAATGGCTCCAGGTTTTACAAACCCGTCATTAAATGACAACACGGAGCGATGGGGTCGGGCTCACGGAGTGTTCTGATGTAACTGGTGTCATGTATTAAAGAGTGAGATGGATTAGCATTCACGGGATTGTGCCAGCCTTTATTGTGAAAGTGCATGACAAGCTGATTGCTCCTGTGGATGTCTACTTGAATCCTTCTGAGATGGGAAGCATTTAAAGGGGTTCTCCAGTTTTTGGGGGGAAGTGGCTTTTTGTCTTTGTTACCCGGTTTGAGTGGAGAAGGTCGATGCCAGTTTCATCCTTGTGTGTCCACAACCAAGATGGGACGAGCTGCATGCTAACAGTGTTAGCTTAATGAAAGGCTGCAGAGGGGATCAGCTAGCCTAGCTCCTGTGAAATTTGCAAAAAAAAAAAAGGCGTATCCCTTTAAGGGGACAGCGTTGTCACTTTTGGTTTCAATTCCAGGAACTGGACAAAGACTAAAGATCGGGGAAAAAAAACAGTTGTGTTTTGTTCTGAGGGTTTAAGATTACGTACGTAGACCTTGGGATGTACTTAGGTGTACTTGGATATGACATGACCTGCAAACTGGTTTCAGCTTCATTTCGAGCTCCTAAACTAATTTCCATGATTCCTACAGATCCTCTCCACTGCCTACGCATGTTGGATTCAAGATTCAAGAGGTTATTCGTCACATACATATACATACTTTCATACATATATGCATATATGGATGTACTTTGTCTTGCTGAATGTTTCCCATGCGTTGTCCCTAGACACCACCAAAGGTTTGATTCCCTGCATACAGTCACATCAGCCCACAGATCGAAGATAAGATAAGATAAGATAAACCTTTATTAGTCCCACAATGGGGAAATTTACATCGTTCCAGCAGCAAAAAGGGGACAGCAGGAAATAAAGAGCATATCAAGTACACACTATAAACAATATCAAATATATAGAAACATACAAATTAAAAAAAATAACCATACGTAGGAACCAGATAGTACTGAGTGTATTGCATTATATACACTCCATTAAATACTTCAAGATAATTGCCTGCTATGGGAAATTACTGCTTGAAATCCATAATTAATATTTCAGGAGCAGATGACAGCTTAATGGAGATCTAAGCTCAAATGTGAAATGATTATAAATGCTGCTGCGTTTAGCAAGCGAAGCGAAAGGAACTTTCAAACTCACTGAGGGATTTGAAATGGTTCTTTTATGAACGTCAGGAAGGTAATGGACGGTTCAGACACAATTCCGTTCAAAACCTGGGGAGGTTCTGCAGGTGTGCCGAAGTAGACGGAACATCTCAAAATAAAGGTTCAATGCAACAGAATGTCTGGCACTCAATCGAACATCACAATTTCAAGCCTTTTAAGGTTAATTACCGTGAAGTGTGACCTCTGACCCGAAGGAGTTCAGATGATCACAGAGACGGAAGCGTGAAAGAGCCACGATCCAGACGCTCCTCAGATGGAACGTCCACCCATCTGGTGTAAGGTGGGACCTGGCGAGAACACCACATGGCACCGGGGCGTCTCACTCAACACCTCACCGACCATCCGACCGCTTCCCCCGAGCCCGTCCTGCGGCGAGGGAGGGTCAGCGCTCGCACGCCGTCAGGAGATGACGGCACCGGGGGAAGCTGAGCGAAGAGGCTCGATGGGGCAGAGTTCTGGTGGAACCACTGTCCAGGTTTTGGGGAAGTAACGGCGGTTGATGCCGCGGACAACGACCAAAGAACGACAACGGTGACATCACACAGGACGTGTGACCTGAGGTGTTATGCAGATGTAGTACACATTAAGATCACTCAGGAATCACCAAATATTTACTGCCCATGTCATTAATTCATGGACATATCATGAGAATTCAGATACAAATCAAGTATTCTCCATACCAGTGGTTCTCAACACGCGCACCGTCCGCTGTGACGCCGATAAATTATTGGTGTTTCTGTCTAACCCTAAAGTATGATTTAAATATTGATTTAAATAATGATTTAAACATTGATTTAAATATTGCTTTAAATATTAATTTAATATTGATTTAAATATTGATTTAAATAATGATTTAAACATTGATTTAAATATTGTTTTAAATATTAATTTTAATATTGATTTTAATATTGATTTAAATATTGATTTAAATATTGACTTTAATATTGACTTTAATATTGATTTTAATATTGATTTTAATATTGACTTTAATATTGATTTTAATATTGATTTTAATATTGACTTTAATATTGACTTTAATATTGATTTTAATATTGATTTTAATATTGATTTAAATATTGATTTTAATATTGACTTTAATATTGACTTTAATATTGATTTAAATATTGATTTAAATATTGATTTTAATATTGCTTTTAATATCGATTTAAATATCAATTTAAATATCGATTTTAATATCGATATTTAAATATCGATTTTAATATCGATTTAAATATCGATTTTAATATCGATTTTAATATCGATTTTAATATTGATTTTAAAATTTATTTTAATATTGACTTTAATATTGATTTTAATATTGATTTAAATATTGACTTTAATATTGACTTTAATATTGAATTTAATATTGATTTCAATATTGATTTTAATATTGACTTTAATATTGACGTTAATATTGATTTAAATATTGACTTTAATATTGACTTTAATATTGATTTTAATATTGATTTTAATATTGACTTTAATATTGACTTTAATATTGATTTTAATATTGATTTTAATATTGATTTTAATATTGACTTTAATATTGATTTTAATAATGACTTTAATATTGATTTTAATATTGATTTTAATATTGATTTTAATATTGACTTTAATATTGATTTTAATATTGAGTTTAATATTGACTTTAATATTGATTTGAATATTGATTTTAATATTGATTTTAATATTGACTTTAATATTGACTTTAATATTGACTTTAATATTGATTTTAATATTGATTTTAATATTGACTTTAATGTTGATTTTAATATTGATTTTAATATTGATTTTAATATTGACTTTAATATTGATTTTAATATTGATTTTAATATTGACTTTAATATTGACTTTAATATTGACTTTAATATTGATTTTAATATTGATTTTAATATTGACTTTAATGTTGATTTTAATATTGATTTTAATATTGACTTTAATATTGATTTTAATATTGAGTTTAATATTGACTTTAATATTGATTTGAATATTGATTTGAATATTGATTTGAATATTGATTTTAATATTGACTTTAATATTGACTTTAATATTGATTTTAATATTGACTTTAATATTGATTTTAATATTGATTTTAATATTGATTTTAATATTGACTTTAATATTGATTT
Organism: Zeus faber; assembly: GCF_960531495.2. Lineage (NCBI taxonomy): Eukaryota > Metazoa > Chordata > Actinopteri > Zeiformes > Zeidae > Zeus > Zeus faber. Next base: position 32,453,529 of record NC_137205.1, on the reverse strand, counting down.
TAATATTGAGTTTAATATTGACTTTAATATTGATTTTAATATTGATTTTAATATTGACTTTAATATTGACTTTAATATTGACTTTAATATTGATTTTAATATTGATTTTAATAATGACTTTAATGTTGATTTTAATATTGATTTTAATATTGATTTTAATATTGACTTTAATGTTGACTTTAATATTGATTTTAATATTGATTTTAATAATGACTTTAATGTTGATTTTAATATTGATTTTAATATTGATTTTAATATTGACTTTAATGTTGACTTTAATATTGATTTTAATATTGATTTTAATATTGACTTTAATATTGACTTTAATATTGACTTTAATATTGATTTTAATATTGATTTTAATAATGACTTTAATATTGATTTTAATAATGATTTTAATATTGATTTTAATATTGATTTTAATATTGATTTTAATAATGACTTTAATATTGATTTTAATATTGATTTTAATATTGACTTTAATATTGATTTTAATATTGATTTTAATATTGACTTTAATGTTGATTTTAATATTGATTTTAATATTGATTTTAATAATGACTTTAATATTGACTTTAATGTTGATTTTAATATTGATTTTAATATTGATTTTAATATTGATTTTATTATTGATTTTAATATTGACTTTAATATTGACTTTAATATTGACTTTAATATTGATTTTAATATTGATTTTAATATTGACTTTAATGTTGATTTTAATATTGATTTTAATATTGATTTTAATAATGACTTTAATATTGATTTTAATATTGATTTTAATAATGACTTTAATATTGATTTTAATATTGATTTTAATATTGACTTTAATGTTGACTTTAATATTGATTTTAATATTGATTTTAATATTGACTTTAATATTGACTTTAATATTGACTTTAATATTGACTTTAATATTGATTTTAATATTGATTTTAATATTGACTTTAATGTTGATTTTAATATTGATTTTAATATTGATTTTAATAATGACTTTAATATTGATTTTAATATTGATTTTAATATTGACTTTAATATTGATTTTAATAATGATTTTAATATTGATTTTAATATTGACTTTAATATTGACTTTAATATTGACTTTAATATTGACTTTAATATTGATTTTAATATTGATTTTAATGTTGATTTTAATGTTGATTTTAATATTGACTTTAATATTGATTTTAATATTGATTTTAATGTTGATTTTAATGTTGATTTTAATATTGATTTTAATATTAAATATTGCTGTTTCTGTCGAACCCCTGGATTTGAACTCTGTCCACGCGCCGCTTGATTACAAGGCGCGGTGACGTCACTCTGCCAGTAATTCAGATGGTTTCCAGCCTGGCTGTTGCAGCAGTCGCCACCTCCTCCCTCTGCGGCTCATTGAGATCGGCGTCACAGCGGACGGAGCGCGCTTTGACGGAACAGCGCGACTGGGGAACAACAAACACGCCCCGCCCCATGGGTCCACATCGCGCCTCTGCGCACAGTAAACTACGCGGTGATTGGCTGGAACACGACTGTCCTGGCCTCTGATTGGTCTCCCGGCTTGTCAATCACCGTCTTCCTGCCGTGTGGCTGTGGACGCGCTGGAGAAGCGGAGGCGCTGCGCCGGAAAGAACATTTTACATTTATTGGACATTGGTTCAGATTTTCTCCAAATTAGACCCAGTGTTGTGGTAGTTTTCTGGTTTCTCGTTCTTTCTTGTTACGTTTGCTGCTGACAGGCTCTTGAAAACAAAGAAAAACCAAGCGAGGTGAGTGGCGACGAGGTGTGTTCCGCTCTCTGCTGCTTTTCATCCTTACGTTCTGAGATGATTATGTTTATCTCTTCTCCTATTATTAGAATTCTGGATTCATTATGGATTCATTACAGGCCTGTGGTGTTTTTTTATTATTTACTTCATGGTTGTGCTGCTTTTAGAATGATCTATTCTAACTTTATAAGCAGTAGAAGCCTTCATATTATATATAATATCCAAGTGAGTTTTGACATCAACTGGAAGCAGCTGCTGTTCCCACTTTCCACTGTCACGCCCATCTCCATGTCCACTGACAACACGCAGCAGGACATGTGTATATGTACATATACTGTATATATACTGTCTATATGTACTGTAGATATGTATATTAACAGTACTGTATATCTGCATATATACCGTAGATATGTTTATATACTGTAGAAATGTATATTAACAGCACTGTATATCTGCATATATACTTTAGATATGTATATATTCACATACACATACATATAGTGTTTGACTACACTATTGATCATGGATCTGAAGTCGGCCACTCCAACACTGTACACAGACTTTATTACCTGTCATCAGAGATCATATTATGGCAGTACTTTCACTTATTTCTTCCATTTCTGGCACGGCCTTTGTGTTTGGAATGTATGTCTTAAGGATTACATTTGGTATTAATCATTATTATTATTATTATTATTATTATTAGGTTATTATTATAACGCTATTGTTTTTGTTCTGTTTTTTGGTCATGAAAAATTGATGCGGTAGTCTATGGATGTCATGGATCCGACATCCCCACGGACATGATGAATAAAATGTGGATTTGGGGCATTTCCTACATGCCGTCCTCCGAGTTTGATCCAAATCTGTCCTTTTTTTTGTATGAGAAGTTAGTAATAAAACACAGCATTTCTCATCTCCGCAACAGTCACATGATAGCACTGCAGACCTCTGATTTGGCACAGACAAGCGTGTCATTGCTTATGATGGCGGCGCACAGCCCTAGTTATCGTTCTCTGGCTTTTAAAAAATGAGAATTTAAGACACGGACTCACAAAATACAAGCAGTTTAGAGGAGAACACGCTGGATCACTCCCATACCACCGTCCACAACACGTATCACGTTGGCCACGCCCTGCTCCACCTCATCCCTGCATCCAGGCAGAAAGTAAAACTCCCTAAACCTCCTGCGAGGAGAATCAACAAGTGGAGCAGTGAATGATCTGCGTGAGAGACTGGACTTGTTACTATTTTGTAAATTTACTCAATGCAAGTCAATGTGACTGTAATAAGCCCTGGAAACCACACAGACACTGCATCTTACATCGTTTGTAGGATTATTGTATTTTGGTGGGAAATTATATCATGCTTAAAACACGAAGAACAGTTCTGAGTTTAGAGAGTCTATATTTACCAGCAGAATTCAGCATACATTTATATTAGTACTTAGATATTAAGCCAAATTCCACATGGATGGTACTGTAATATAAATGTTATACTTCATAGTCAAAGCCAGATGTGTTTCCATTATAACATAAAGGTGTATTCCATTACTGACAATTAAAAAGACTAAAATACTCTGGAACCTTGACAAAAGGGACCAGCCTTTATCAGGACATGAAAACATCTGGTTGAATAAAAGATAGGAAGAGATTATATTGCAATAACAGAATTGCCAAGAAACCATACCAACCTACCTTCTGTAATACAATATTCCAATTAACATATTAGGGATAGGAATCAGGGATATTGATAACAGCCAATAAAATATACCATAACTATTTCAATCACTAGATACATTAAGGACCAGACAAAATAGACTCCCTACAGTCAAGATTCAAGAGGTTGTGTTCAGAGTGTTCAGTCCTAACTCCTGCAGCTTGACAGCCAGTCTGGTGGGGACTGTGGTATTAAAAGCTGAACTATACTCGATGAACAACAGTCTCACATAGGCCCGCTTCCGGACATCTAGGTTTGTGAGCGTGGTGTAAAGTACCTGGGAGACCGCATCGTCCGTGGATCTGTTCGGCCGGTACGCGAACTGTAGTGGGACCCAGGTGCGGGAGAGGGTGGCGGAGATGTAATCCTTAATCACCATCTCGAAGCACTTCATGACCACCGAGTCGAGGGCCACCGGACGGTAGTCATTCAGACAAACTGGAGAGGCGATCTTCAGAACAGGAATGAATGACGGTGGACCTCTTGAAGCAGGACGGGACCACCGACTCAGCCAGGGAGGCATTGATTATTGTAGTGAGCATCGTGGCTAGCTGGTTAGCACAGGTCTCAGTCTCTCTAGGTCGTCCTCAGACGAGCCTTCCATCGTTGTTTCCAGTCTTCCCGGTTCTCCATACATATGGCCAGCTCGTTGGTGCTTTGTGCTCCCGCATCATTCTTGAGTACATCCACATATGTTAAAGTGGGACGTCCTCGTGACCGGTGCCCATGTGTTGGCTCCCACAGTACCAGTTTGCTGGCTGGCAGCTCCTGGTGTCTTTGGCAGTGTCCTGTCAGTACTCGCCCAGATATGCCATCTCAGCCTGCAGCTTTCCGGGTGTTCACCCGCATCAGAGCCCTCCTGACGACACTGAGAGTGCGCGCTCATCCCCAGCAGTGTAACTCCAATTAGCTGGGGAGCTAGCGGTGTTGTTGCCAGACTCAAACAGCGCAAAATAGGAGTTCAGTTCGTTGGCTAGGTGAGGCGTCCACACTCGTGGCTGGGGAGGAGCTGCTGTTGTGGTTCGTAATGGTCCGCAGCCCCTGCCACAAGCGCCTGGTGTCCCGTTGCTCCATCTGTCACTCCACTCTGTCCCTATACATCCGTTTAGCATCCTTCACCGCCCTCCGCATGTTGTACTACACCGCTTTGTAACTGTCCATATTTTACTAATACAAGACCATCATTGTAAGCAGCCGTGCGAGCATTCAGATTGTGCGGATGGATTTATCGACCCATGGTTTCTGGTTCGGAAATATCCAAAACTTTTACCGTGGGAATGATGCTGTCTGCTGACATAGGTATGAGGCACGTAGCTACTTCTGTAAACTCGTTGACGTCACTGGAACTTGATTGGAACATGTCCCAGTCTACTTCAGTAAGAGCATCCTGAAGCGCAGCCTCTGATTGGTCCGACCACCGCTTTACGTCCCTCGTTACTACTGGAATATAAACGGCTGTAATGATGACCGTGCTGAATTCCCGGGGGAGATAGAATGGACGGCATGAGACAGTCAGCTGTTCCAGGTTCGGCAGGAGCGGGAGAGAGTCTTGATGTTGTTGGAGTTACACCAGCGGCTGTTTATCATGATGCAGACGCCTAAGCGTGTTGGTGGCTAAAATCTCCGGGGGCCACTCTGGATCTGCAGATAAAAAGTCCCAAAGTTGATCTTCCAGGGAAATCTTTATATCCACGAGTGCATCGCGGCCGTAGGAGATCACTGCCGATGACTATTTGGCAGACATAGTGATATAAAATGGATAAAAATAGTAAAATGTGTGTAATCAACGAGGAGCGCCTGTGCAGGCTGCTGCTAACGGGTGGAAGAAAATGCAATGCAGTGGGAATGTATTTTGCATGTAGGTAAACAATGTCAACCTCCATTGTTTTGTTTTATATTCTCATTCTCATGTTGAGACACGGCACAGAAATGCTTAATAAAATATTTGCAACATATTACAGAGTATACCAAATATTACACGCTTTCTTACATAGCATAAATTGTAGCCAACATTGTATTGTATTTTATTTGTTTGGTTCACAGGGACATTACACATTAATAGAGTTTTCTGTACATGTGCTGGAATTAGCTACAAGGGCTAATCCTCACCTGTAATCCCTGGCCATGTCAACTGGCTGCCTACAATTAGTATCAGTGTTATTATAAAAATATATGTCCTTCCATATATTCAAATTCAAGTTCATTTCAATATATTATAATTTTCCATATAAGTCCGTTCCATGAGGGAAATAACTGACTGTGAGTCCACATATTCAGTATTAATGAAACAGGAAGTTGATCCATGTGGTTTTACAGTCTGACATATTACTAATAATACATGTATTGTTGAGATGCTGACTCATCATTACAATATGAAAGCTACTTAGTGTACAAGATAACTTTTCCTAAATTGCGTGCTCACAGGCATAAAGATGAGTCCGCTTCTCTGTGACGTGATGTTCTCAAGGTTTCTTACTGAGGAATTCCACAAGAGCACACAGCTGTGGTTCTGCTTCATGAAAGTGAAACTTGGGTCGGATGAAAGAGAACGCCTTCAACCATGCGTGAAAGATGAGAAGACAATTCCCTCTCGAGCTCTAAAAATACAGTTTTTTACATGAGCGCAGGTTAATTCCAAATGGAAAGGCTGCCTACCCCTTGACGCTTGGTTCCTCAGTTTGGGTGGAAGTCGAGTCTTCCTCTGGCAGCCATCTTGACTAGCTTGAGGTGGTTGCATTGGGTCAATAGAGATTAATTAATAACTAATCACCCTGCCAAGTGCAGCACAGTTTACCTGAATAAAGAGTGAAAGAGGAAATTCAGTGGTAATAAAAAATAATCAGAGTTTAATATTTTACAGCGTCCCAACCATATTTGTCTGGTTATGAAGGGAACTTTGTCATGGAAGAACAGAGCTGTTGTTTCCTCAGGTTCGAAGAGACTCATCTGTTTCCAAGGAACGGGGCCTTTGGGAGCTGGTGAGATTGTAGTATCTGGAGCAACCTTACCATACATGACATCTTTGCAATTCGGGCTTTAACATAGCAACACATGCAATTTTGTTTGAGTCATTTTGTAATGTAAATTGTTGTTTATGATTGTTGGATTGAAAGACTGCAGAGAGTGTTGTTTTTGGTTGGGTTTTTGTTCACGGTGGTGATGTTCTGCTTGACAGTCAGGGAGATTAGAGTGTAAATTAAATTGTATAGAGCATTACAAGAATCGCTTTTGAAAATCAGTTTCAGTTTCATGTCGTATGTCATTTGGTTTAAACAAAGAAGGTCAATGAAGCGATAAACCAACATGAATAACCACACAGGGTCATAGCAGGGTCACTGTGGAACCTAAATATTCGGTAAATAGAATAATATCGGTGCTTCCCTGGATGAGCAGATGTCAGCTTTTATCCAGCTCAGCTTTCACACACAAGTAAAGGATAGAAACCTGAAACCTTTGTGCTCCTCAGGTGGGGCGTGGGGGTGGCAGCTGATAGTATTTCTCAGTTTCATGGAACAGGAAGTGACAGCAAATACAGTCAATTTTTTCCCTTTCTGAAATTTCCCTTTCGAAAACGGAGACATCCTGGCAGTGTCCGTGTAATAATCAGATACAGTTCATCGACAATAACAGTTGCCCAGTTTCCCCAAGCAACCACATTTGGTGCATTGTCAACCATCTTTTGTTTCAACCATCTTTTGGTTGACAACCATCTATTTTCGGGCCTTGGTGATGTTAGACATTGATACCTTCTTGTGATTTCCTGTGATGTGTCCCTGACCTGCAGAGGGTTAAGGAGGCTCCAGTCAGGATGGCCCAGTGGAACCAGTTGCAGCAGCTGGAGACCAGATACCTGGAACAGCTCTACCACCTCTACAGCGACAGCTTCCCCATGGAGCTCCGGCAGTTCCTGGCCCCCTGGATCGAGAGCCAGGACTGGTAGGTGTCCTGAACAAATAACAATAAATAATCTCTTAAATCCAAGTGGCTTTTTTAAGTTTGTGCCTGAATTTTTCTGGGTTTTTTGTGGCAGTGCGAGTCCGACAGGTTCGGTTATGAATGTTTACTGGCAGCGAGCCACTTGCCAACAGCTTTCCAGGAAAGGGGCTATTGTAGTTTATTTGAAAAGTGTCTTCCTTGTAGAACCTTCTTTCTCAAGACACCATTGTATGAAACATGTTGATAAGACGCTTTTGTTTGAAGAGATAACATAAAACGCAATTAATTGAAGTTAAATTAAGGCTGGCCCTGATTGTGTGGGGAAGTGGGGCATTTTGCAAAGTTGCTGCACAATTACTACAGCATGTAGACCAGCAACTGTTCCACTGTCTTAACAAATACAAATCAAAAGTCGGGATGCACTGAGAATCTTTTTTTCATTTCGTTGTGGCACCCTGAAACAGAATCGTTCAAAAGTGAACAAGAAAAGCATGTGGTTATATATTTTTCGGACTTCTGAAGATAAACTTGTTTAAAACCTTTGGCCACATTTCCTGTTTTTTTTTGTTTTTTTCAATCATGAATGACAATGAAAAGATTAAACAGTATACATTAACAACTGAAATGTGTATTTATGTGTTTTCTGTACACACACATAAAAACTGCTGTCTTGGAAAAGCACAAATCTAAAGACAGAGAACAGACAGACAGAGGTTTGTGGAACTCCAGCACCTGCAGTGAACTTGCAGCGCTGACATTACACACTAATCAGACTCTCATGAGCTGCTCCTCCACTCAGAGGTCCACGCTTGGCCATGTTCCTGCTTCGGCTTCGCTGTCGTGCAGGCGCACAATGTCTTTAGCTGTTGAAAATTGCGGTTGTAAACATGTTTGATTGAATTATGACCTGGTCGATTGGGATCCTATTGAGACAGATTTGAGTCTCTCACTCACACATACATCTATCATTCTACAGCGCAACTACCCTGAACTCAAAGCCTTGCTAAATCGGCCTTGAAAATCAAGTTCAAAACAACAAGATGATGATGAGAGATCTGTGTATGCGTCCAATGGGGTGAGGTGGTTTGTTTTGAGGTGAACTGTAAAGCCACACTTCCTTCCTTTTCCAAGGGCTTACGCTGCCAACAAAGAGTCACATGCGACGCTGGTGTTCCACAACCTCCTGGGGGAGATCGACCAGCAGTACAGCCGCTTCCTGCAGGAGAACAACGTCCTGTACCAGCACAACCTGCGCAGGATCAAGCAGCACCTGCAGAGCAAGTACCTGGAGAAGCCCATGGAGATAGCCCGCATCGTGGCCCGCTGTCTATGGGAAGAACAGAGGCTTCTGCAGACAGCCACCACAGCTGCACAGGTCAGGGGGGGCGAGGACTATGATCTAGATCCAAGATCTGGATCTTCTTCCTTTCAAATGGAGGCATGTTGTCTGAAGAGGTGTATTGGTTATGACTTGGACTGGGAAAACAAAATTCAATGTTTTTAGGGGAGCCAATGGAGGGAGACAAGTATAGAGGGTGACATGGTCCAGCTAACTGGGATCCAGTAGAGTGGGATCTAGTAGAGGGGGGCCAGTATGGGGGTAATGTGGTCCAGCTAACTGGGATCCAGTAGAGTGGTATCTAGTAGAGGGAGGCCATTATGGGGGTAATGTGGTCCAGCTAACTGGGATCCAGTAGAGTGGGATCTAGTAGAGGGAGGCCATTATGGGGGTAATGTGGTCCAGCTAACTGGGATCCAGTAGAGTGGGATCTAGTAGAGGGAGGCCAGTATGGGGGTAATGTGGTCCAGCTAACTGGGATCCAGTAGAGTGGGATCTAGTAGAGGGAGGCCAGTATGGGGGTAATGTGGTCCAGCTAACTGGGATCCAGTAGAGTGGGATCTAGTAGAGGGAGGCCAGTATGGGGGTAATGTGGTCCAGCTAAGTGCGATGGGTTGTCAGCCCTGCTTTCAATGCTCTGACATTGTCCATCCTCCCCCCGCAGGATGGCCAGGCGGCCCACCCCTCTGGCACCGTTGTGACAGAAAAACAGCAGATCCTGGAGCACAACCTCCAGGACATCAGGAAGAGGGTGCAGGTAAGTGCTATACATGGAAAACCTCCATGAGCTGACCCAGGATCAGCATGAAAACACTCCACATCAGACATGATCGAATAGGGGTGTCACGATTCTGATTTTATGTTTGCTACCACACCGCGACAACTAGGCCTGTTGCGTTAATTACTATATCAACTTATGAAGATTGAACTGGACAAGCTTTAGCTCATCTTTAATTGTCACACACACACACACCTCATGCATCTACGGCCAGCACACACACAGAGGCCGGGAAGTTTTTCCCATCAAGGCTTGTCCTTCCTCCGGGGGGCAGGCCAGGAGCGGTGGGCAGCTGACCCATGCCGGGGACCAACTTCAACGTCCATTGCTGGTCAGACAATGTTTGTTGTGCATGTTTTTAGTAGGGGTTCTTACGATGTTACATGGAGAAAAACCTATGTGAGCACGGGGAGAACATGCAAACTCCACACAGAAAGGACCCTCATCAGGAGATAACCCTCCGTAGCGCGGTGCCAACAGCGCCCCAGGCGGGAATGGAACACAAGGACCTTCTTGCCGTGAGGCAGCAGTGCTGTGCACTGTTCCACCGTGCCATATATCATATGATATATGTCCTCGACAGCCCTAGAGTTTTCACAGTAACCACAATCAGTCCCTGGCTGAGTTTTATCTACACTAAAATCCACGGTGGACTCCCTGCCACTGATTCCTACAGATGCTGCGTTCAAGTCACGTGCAATTTACGATCAAAATGACTTGCTGCTTTCTGCTGCTCGTAACATCAATCTGTTGTTTTAATACCCATAACTACTCTACTTATATTTGAACTTATGGAAAATATATTTTGGAAATGGCTTTGAACAAAAGTGGCAGCTAAATGATGTAAAGAAGCCAAAATGTTTTACATTTCAAAGTTAATAAAAACACATTACGCAAGGAATTATGTGTCACAATTCACAAATACATATAATGCAATAAATAAAAATACAAATAGGAATAGATCAATATATATTACAAACTACAAATCTGTATTAAGGTTTAAAAACACTCAGAGCCATAAATGTATTTCTAAATCCACAAATAAATAATGTATTAGTTGGGTTGTGTAAACCATTTTACAAAAGGAAAAAAAACTGCTGAGACACGTTTTGCACGTCATTTCTGGTCACGCTGCTTCTGTCCTCTCGTCTGCTTTCTGTGTCAAGAGTTTCACTGTGGGTGGAGCTCAGGCAGCTGGCACGCACGCACACAAGCACGCACGCACGCACGCACACAAGCACGCACGCACGCACGCACACAAGCACGCACACAAGCACGCACGCACGCACGGAAGCAAGAACGCACGCACGCATTCACACACACACGCAAGCAAGAATGCAGACACGCACACACGCAAGCAAGAATGCAGGCACGCACGCAAGCAAGAACGCACGCACGCAAGCAAGCACGCACGCACGCACGCACACAAGCAAGAACGAACGCACGCACACACGCAAGCAAGAACGCACGCACGCACACAAGCACGCACACAAGCACGCACGCACGCACGGAAGCAAGAACGCACGCACGCATTCACACACACACGCAAGCAAGAATGCAGACACGCACACACGCAAGCAAGAATGCAGGCACGCACGCAAGCAAGAACGCACGCACGCAAGCAAGCACGCACGCACGCACGCACACAAGCAAGAACGAACGCACGCACACACGCAAGCAAGAACGCACGCGCGCAAGCACGCACGCAAGCACGCGCGCACACACGCAAGCAAGAACGCACGCACGCACACACGCAAGCAAGAATGCACGCACGCACGCACACACGCAAGCAAGAATGCACGCACACACGCAAGCAAGAATGCACGCACGCAAGCACGCATGCAAGCACGCACGCATTCACACACACACGCAAGCAAGAATGCACGCACGCACACACGCAAGCAAGAATGCACGCACGCACGCAAGCAAGAACGCACGCACGCAAGCAAGCACGCACGCACGCACGCAAGAATGCATGCACGCACGCAAGAAGAAAAAGTGTAACTTGAGGCCGAACGTCCATTTTATTTATTGTTTTCGCCGTGTGGTTTTATTTTATTTGTTTGATTTATTTAGGATATTTTAATATTTTTCTCAAATTACAATGTCTGAATGTTCTTAACAATTAAAAGTTCATTGCTATTTGAACCTGTGTAGATGCATTATTATGCTATTATATTATCATCATATCAGTGGCAAAAAATGGTCTTAAAATAACAATAATATAGTTTATTGCAATTATTTCTGGGACACAATATTGTCCAACAAAAGTAGTTTCACTCCTAGTGACAATCGTGCTTTCCCATCACGTTTTAACATGTAGAAGACAGGTCGCATCAGTACAACGTCATTTGTCTTTTACTGCCAGTGTTCCCCTTTGGCAAAAATAACATCCGTCTCTGCGCTTATTTTGGTGAGTAACTAAAAAAGTAAGAAAGTAATATTGTAAAGTAACTTGTTATTTTCCAATGAAAGTAATGTGTAATCTTTACAAATCACGGCTCGATAACAATGGCATTTCAGCAGTACTGGATAAAAAATGTCATCGAATCGCCAGCTTAAAATTGAAAGTAAAATCGAATCGTAGATTTGGAGAATCGTGACACCCCTTTGGCCTAAATGATGTGATGCAGCTTGTATTACTTTACCAGGATATGGAGCAAAAGATGAAGATGCTTGAAAATCTACAGGACGACTTTGATTTCAACTACAAGACACTGAAAAGCCAAGGAGGTACAGAACCTCCACTTGAACCTTCAGGTCTCTGTGTTTTCTTTTGCCTTGGAGTCGACTCCTTTTCAATGCATCTCCCCTCCCACCGTAGAACTGTCCCAGGACCTGAACGGCAACAGCCAGGCCGCCGCCACCAGGCAGAAGATGGCCCAGCTGGAGCAGATGCTGAGCGCCCTGGACCAACTGAGGAGGGTAGGTCGTCAAGGCCGCTCGTGCGGATAATTCCATGTGCTACAGGTTTTTGGTACAGTTCTTATATGTATTATTGACTATGATCCAGTTTCCTTGGCAACAGCTTCTGGGCTTTCAGGCTTCTTCTTCTGTGCTAGTGTTCCTATTTAAAGTAAAATTATTTCTCGTGTTGACCGTTATCTTTGCCGCTGTTCTGGTTCTGTGTTGCAGCAAATCGTGACGGAGATGGGCGGTCTGCTGACGGCCATGGACTTCGTTCAGAAGAACCTGACGGAGGAAGAGCTGGCGGACTGGAAGCGAAGGCAGCAGATCGCCTGTATCGGAGGACCGCCCAACATATGCCTGGACCGCCTGGAGACCTGGTAACCAAAAACTCCCAAAACCCTGCGGGCAACATTGAATTAAAGGGAAAATACTCAACAGTCTGCGAACATATGGAGGATGATGGGGTTCTTCAAACAATCAAGATTAAATAAATGTTCAATGGGTAGACATGTATAAGACATGTTGCAGACATGTAGCAGACATGTGGCAGACATGTGGCAGACATGTAGGAGACATGTAGCAGACATGTAGGAGACATGTAGGAGACATGTAGCAGACATGTGGCAGACATGTGGCAGACATGTAGAAGACATGTGGCAGACATGTGGCAGACATGTAGGAGACATGTAGCAGACATGTAGGAGACATGTAGCAGACATGTAGGAGACATGTAGCAGACATGTGGCAGACATGTGGCAGACATGTAGGAGACATGTAGCAGACATGTAGGAGACATGTAGCAGACATGTAGCAGACATGTAGCAGACATGTAGGAGACATGTAGCAGACATGTAGGAGACATGTGGCAGACATGTGGCAGACATGTGGCAGACATGTAGGAGACATGTAGCAGACATGTAGGAGACATGTAGGAGACATGTAGCAGACATGTGGCAGACATGTGGCAGACATGTAGAAGACATGTGGCAGACATGTGGCAGACATGTAGGAGACATGTAGCAGACATGTAGGAGACATGTGGCAGACATGTGGCAGACATGTAGGAGACATGTAGCAGACATGTAGGAGACATGTATGAGACATGTGGCACACATGTAGGAGACATGTGGCAGACATGTGGCAGACATGTGGCAGACATGTAGCAGACATGTGGCAGACATGTAGGAGACATGTAGCAGACATGTGGCAGACATGTGGCAGACATGTAGCAGACATGTAGGAGACATGTAGCAGACATGTGGCAGACATGTAGGAGACATGTAGCAGACATGTGGCAGACATGTAGGAGACATGTAGCACACATGTAGGAGACATGTGGCAGACATGTGGCAGACATGTGGCAGACATGTGGCAGACATGTAGCAGACATGTGGCAGACATGTAGCACACATGTGGCAGACATGTAGGAGACATGTAGCAGACATGTAGGAGACATGTAGCAGACATGTAGGAGACATGTAGCAGACATGTGGCAGACATGTGGCAGACATGTGGCAGACATGTGGCAGACATGTGGCAGACATGTAGGAGACATGTAGCAGACATGTGGCAGACATGTAGAAGACATGTAGCAGACATGTAGCAGACATGTAGGAGACATGTAGCAGACATGTAGGAGACATGTGGCAGACATGTGGCAGACATGTGGCAGACATGTAGGAGACATGTAGGAGACATGTAGGAGACATGTAGCAGACATGTGGCAGACATGTGGCAGACATGTGGCAGACATGTAGGAGACATGTGGCAGACATGTGGCAGACATGTAGAAGACATGTGGCAGACATGTGGCAGACATGTAGGAGACATGTAGCAGACATGTAGGAGACATGTGGCAGACATGTAGGAGACATGTAGGAGACATGTGGCAGACATGTGGCAGACATGTAGGAGACATGTAGCAGACATGTAGGAGACATGTATGAGACATGTGGCACACATGTAGGAGACATGTGGCAGACATGTGGCAGACATGTAGCAGACATGTGGCAGACATGTGGCAGACATGTAGCAGACATGTAGGAGACATGTAGCAGACATGTGGCAGACATGTAGGAGACATGTAGCAGACATGTAGGAGACATGTAGGAGACATGTAGCACACATGTAGGAGACATGTGGCAGACATGTGGCAGACATGTAGGAGACATGTAGCACACATGTGGCAGACATGTAGGAGACATGTAGCACACATGTGGCAGACATGTGGCAGACATGTAGCAGACATGTGGCAGACATGTGGCAGACATGTGGCAGACATGTGGCAGACATGTGGCAGACATGTAGGAGACATGTAGCAGACATGTGGCAGACATGTAGGAGACATGTAGGAGACATGTGGCAGACATGTGGCAGACATGTGGCAGACATGTGGCAGACATGTAGGAGACATGTAGGAGACATGTAGGAGACATGTGGCACACATGTAGGAGACATGTGGCACACATGTGGCAGACATGTGGCAGACATGTAGCAGACATGTGGCAGACATGTAGGAGACATGTAGGAGACATGTAGGAGACATGTAGGAGACATGTGGCAGACATGTGGCAGACATGTGGCAGACATGTGGCAGACATGTAGGAGACATGTAGGAGACATGTAGCAGACATGTAGGAGACATGTAGCAGACATGTAGCAGACATGTAGGAGACATGTAGGAGACATGTAGGAGACATGTGGCAGACATGTGGCAGACATGTGGCAGACATGTGGCAGACATGTGGCAGACATGTAGGAGACATGTAGGAGACATGTAGCAGACATGTAGGAGACATGTATGAGACATGTGGCACACATGTAGGAGACATGTGGCACACATGTGGCAGACATGTGGCCCAAAGGCCTGTGCTTCCTCTATGTTGAATATTTAGAATATTTAATGGTTTCTTCATGGTTGGTTTTATTAGGTATATTTTTCCTCCTCGTGAACCTGACATCTCTGTGCAGGATCACCTCCCTGGCGGAGTCGCAGCTCCAGATCCGGCAGCAGATCAAGAAGCT
Organism: Zeus faber; assembly: GCF_960531495.2. Lineage (NCBI taxonomy): Eukaryota > Metazoa > Chordata > Actinopteri > Zeiformes > Zeidae > Zeus > Zeus faber. Next base: position 32,438,057 of record NC_137205.1, on the reverse strand, counting down.
GGAGGAGCTTCAGCAGAAGGTTTCCTATAAAGGAGACCCCATCATCCAGCACCGGCCCGCCCTGGAGGAGAAGATCGTGGACCTGTTCCGGAACCTCATGAAGAGGTACAGAGCTTTGAGGAGCATCAAACCTTCTGATCGGACGCTTGGCCTCCATGTTCTGAAGCTTTCCTCGTGCTCTCTGATTTGTCAGTGCGTTCGTGGTGGAAAGGCAGCCGTGCATGCCCATGCATCCCGACAGACCGCTGGTCATCAAAACTGGAGTTCAGTTCACCAACAAAGTCAGGTAACCGACAGATTCTAACCAGGCCTTTTCCTGTGATCTTTCCTGTTATCATGGGAAAAATATTAAATAGTCCCTAAAAAAAAGTTATTTATTTTGCGTTATTTTGCAGAACATTTAACTGCAAACTGCGATACAGCAGAAAAAAGTAATGTACAGTACTATTCATTTGGCTGAATATATACTGTATATGGGGCGGTTAAGATGAACAACTGGGCGTTCCGCAAAAAAAGTGTCTGATTTGGCACGGACGGAGCTTTATATGTTATGAAAAGATGTAGATATGGATGCGCTGTCTATTGGCCACCATTTTGTCCTGATGAATATTCCCGATACGATATTAAAGAGAAAATACAGCTGATGGTTTTACATTACGAATGCTTGTTCTCTTTCCTCCACTTTGCAGATTACTCGTCAAATTCCCAGAACTGAATTACCAGCTGAAGATCAAAGTTTGTATCGACAAGTGAGTTTTTCCTCCGGAGTTTCGGGCTTTTGCCGTCGTAACATTTTTGGTGCGTTTCTGATCCAGTTTGTGATGTTTTTTTCAGAGAGTCGGGAGACGCCGCCATTCGAGGGTAAGATTTAATATTTTCTCTTTTTTATTTATAGTTTTTTAATTCGCTTGGCTGTCACAATCATGGAATTTCAGGTGTGATTAACTGTCAGACAAATAATTTTGAATTGTCTTTTTTTTTGACGCCGCTCATTATTAAGAGGTCAGCGGTCATCGTTCAGAAACGGACCGCTGATTGCCGCTCAGGACCAACCAGAATGCAGTAGTCCACATGTTATAACAGTGTAATAACACATGACTACCTGTTGGAGAAGAGTCTTTGAGTATAACATTTGAGTGGGAAAAAAATTTTCCTCAATCAAGTGAATGGAAATGGAACTAATTCACATTTTATTTGCTCCAACACTTTCACATTGGCTTAAAATTCCACTTTATGTTCAGGTGGAAAAATAATTTTTGAATCTTAACGATTTTACAAAATGGTCACACTCAGCCTGGATGACTGTGATCAGGTGATGAAGCAGCTCTTAATTTCATAATTTAAAATGGTTTGTGATTTACATTGAAATTCCCAAGGTCCCGGAAGTTCAACATCCTGGGCACCAACACCAAAGTGATGAACATGGAGGAATCGAACAACAGCTTGTCGGCCGAGTTCAAGCACCTGGTGAGTCACGCTCCACGGCGTGAGATCCGGTCAGATCCACTTGGGAGTTCCCTAACACCTACTCACTTCTCTGTGTGCAGACGCTGAGAGAGCAGCGCTGCGGAAACGGAGGTCGGACCAACAGCGATGTGAGTTGGAATGGCATTAGGGTGGAATGAAGAGCAGATAGCACCAAATGAAAGTGATCCCTGGTGGGGGCTGCAGGGGTTGGCGCAGCAGATGGAGACAAAAGTAGTGAAAATCTATTAAAGAGAGAATTATTTACTTTTACCTATTAATTTACTTATCTATATTATCTATTTATTAAAATTGTTGTTTATTATTTGCCAAATTTGTTTATTCATTTATTTATCGGAATGAATGAATGAATGAATGAATGAATGAATGAATGAATGATTATTTCATGTTGTTTGTGATTTGACTGGATGTCCACGCAGGCGTCGCTGATCGTCACAGAGGAGCTGCACCTCATCACCTTTGAGACGGAGGTCTATCACCAGGGCCTGAAGATCGATCTGGAGGTGAGGGAACGACCAATCAGATCTCCTGGCCCCAGTTAGCAGTAAGACCTGCCAGCGATCATTTGCTAGGCAACCGTTGCTACAAAGCACAATATAACCGCTGTTGTCAGATGTGTATTGTCAACGTGACTGCTCCGTGAGTTGTTCTGACAGGACTTTTATGTCAGGGATACGTTGAAGGACTTTCAACACAGTGCACACAGTGTACAACCTGACCACGCAGCCCTGTTGTGCTATGGCATCACATATCGTCTGGGAATTTGGTGATAGTGATATCACCGTATATCGCTCTTTTCTCTTTTCTTTTTTCTCTTCTTCTTTTCTCGCTCTTTAAGAAAAATTACAGGAAAGTAATTCATGTTTTCTGAACTTCATACGCTGTTCTAGATGTTCTAGTCAATGGTCATAATATCCACAGATTAGGGAAGCCACAGTGGGGACTTTTTAAGTGTCTCCGTTACGGACGCTAATAACGGATGGAGGGAGAGACCTGATCTTAGGTCTCCTGCAGCTTTCTCTCCTACTGTGATAAGCAGACTGCTGTGACTCTGACACTCTCACTTGGTATCGTCTGCATTAGTGTTGATGACACGTTTGTATTTTACAAATTAGAATTTTTTTTATTGGATGAACGTCGGCTCTGATACGGGAAAATTAATTAAATGGGTTTTATTTCTTAAAAAATATATATTTATCTTATGTCTAAATATATTATGAAAGCACCAGTAATCAACCCCCAAATATTGTGAAATTATCTGTAAGGTATTTGTCAAAGAATGTGGTGATATTTTATTTTATTTGATATTGCCCTGCCCTACTGAAGACCAAGAGTATTTGTGCGTCTCACAGGACAAAATATTTCCTCATAATTCTCCTTAGATCTTGGAAACCCTTTGGTTTGAACTAGAGTCAGTGTTTACAGACAGCTGTAAAAGAATGTGACCTTGGAGTCCAAACCCTGTCTGGGGGAAGGTTCTGGAAGCGCTGGTGTCAGCCCACCAGATGCGTTGTGGGTGGTATTGAAGCGCTCTCTGTGTGGTGTGTAGAGCCACTCCCTGCCCGTGGTGGTCATCTCCAACATCTGCCAGATGCCCAACGCCTGGGCCTCTATCCTGTGGTACAACATGCTCACCAACCACCCCAAGGTGAGACCTCTGGAGCCATCCCAACACACACACACACACACACACTCACACACACACACACACACACACACACACACACACACACACACACACACACACACACACACACACACACACACACACACACACATATATATATATATATATATATATATATATATATATATATATATATATATATATATATATATATATATATATATATATATATATACATACACACATTAGTCGGTTAACTGAAAAGTTGGTCGCATATTTGATTATGTGTAAAATATCAATATATTGATAAAGAATTGTATTGTTTGTGAGCCATCTCATCAATATTGGATTGAATTCATATTGAATCATATCGTACTGAAATCAAATAGAATTTTGAGGTGTGTGTGTGTGTGTGTGTGTGTGTGTGTGTGTGTGTGTGTGTGTGTGTGTGTGTGTGTAGAATGTGAACTTCTTCACCAAGCCCCCGGTGGGGACGTGGGACCAGGTGGCGGAGGTTCTCAGCTGGCAGTTCTCCTCCACCACCAAGCGAGGCCTGACAATAGAGCAGCTCACCACGCTGGCCGAGAAGCTGCTGGGTGAGGGAGCACTGGGGGTCAGAGGTCGTGACAGATGCGAGTTTCCTGTTTTGGCCAGCAATTTAGAGTAAAGAGCGGCAAATATAAACCCCACCAGACATTCTGGTGGACAAAAATACAATGCAGGGGCCTGACCCTGACTTTTAGAAGGTTGCCAAATTACTAACCATGCATCAGATGTTGGTTGCCTAGACGGACAAATTGATGCCGAGTTTGAATTGTTTTACAATTATATGAGTGATAATGATGATGTACAATTTAAATTCATATTCAAACAGCGTCACTTGTTTCATTATTTTTGGCAAACTTCTATGAGCTTATTTTTCTTTAACATATAAGAAGTTGTTTACAACAGAGGAGCCAGAGTGCACAGGATGGTTGGCGGTGGTCCAAATCCGGTTGTCCGGGGCAATTTTTTTATTAATGAGCCCAGGACTCAATATGTCAAATATAGTTTCCCTGAAACTTGGTGAAACATTTTGGTTGGAGCCGGTGTAGATTGGGACATTTGGCATCAGAGGAAACGTGTGTTGATATGTTATAACAAACAGAGTGCTGTTCTTCATCCAGGACCCGGCCTCAACTACTCCGGCTGCCAGATCACCTGGGCCAGGTTCTGCAAGGTAAGACCCCAAGTCCCTTCATCCATCTACACCTCCATTGTTCAAGCCTTCCTTCCCTCCCTCCATCCTGAGGGCTGAAGCCTGAACCTCTTCTCCTCTTCTTCCCTCCAGGAGAACATGGCGGGGAAAGGTTTCTCCTTCTGGGTGTGGCTTGACAACATCATCGACCTGGTGAAGAAGTACATCCTGGCGCTGTGGAACGAGGGGTACGTATGATGTGCTGAGACAAGATACCAGTCTTGACCTGTGACAGGGATTAGCAGACGGTGGGTGAGGACCAACATGGATGTTCCTCCTCTCTCTGCAGTTACATCATGGGCTTCATCAGTAAAGAGCGGGAGAGGGCGATCCTGAGTCCCAAACCTCCGGGAACCTTCCTGCTGCGCTTCAGCGAGAGCAGCAAGGAGGGAGGCATCACCTTCACCTGGGTGGAGAAGGACATCAACGGTAGGACAGGCAGTCACTGCATTGAAAACAACCAGACTCCATGAGAAGGACGTCACTTAGATGTTGAGGCTCTTAAGTGTTTCCAGAGAGAAGTTTCTTCTTTTTCTCTTGACATCCATTCAGTCTGAGGTCTTCTGAAACACCATCGAGTGGGAGTGTCTCTACGAGGCCATGAGCTGAACTGCAGTTGAAAGCACTTCCTATTGCCCTCATCACCCTTCTCCCTCATTGAACGTGGTCGTCCTTGTTGTTGTTGACGTGCAGGGAAGACGCAGATCCAGTCGGTGGAGCCGTACACCAAGCAGCAGCTCAACAGCATGTCCTTCGCCGAGATCATCATGGGCTACAAGATCATGGATGCCACCAACATCCTGGTCTCACCGCTCGTCTACCTCTTCCCCGAAATCCCCAAGGAGGACGCCTTTGGGAAGTACTGCCGCCCGGAGGCGGCCCCGGAGCCCGAGCTGGGCGGGGACCCCATGAACAGTGAGCCGCCTGCTGTTTCAATACGTGAAACCTGTTCCATAAAGCTTCCTTTTAATGGCCTCCTTTCTTTCTATCTTTCTTTCTTTCTTTCTTTCTCTCGTTTGACAGTCACCCAGCCGTACCTGAAGACCAAGTTCATCTGCGTGACCCCGTAAGTATGTTCTCTGTCAGAGTTAGATCAGAGTATTTCTCATAAAGGCAGAACGGCCTTCTGGGTAGTTTGCGTCTAGACGTCAACATGCTCTACTTCCCTGTCTTACGTATTTTAAAGCTCAGTGTTAGAGGAAAAGCAGAACAAAGCTTTGCTGTGAGTCACCGTGGAATAGCTGGAATCACCAGCTCTTCCACCGAGTGTAAAACCGAAAGCAGGTGTTATGCAAGGTGGAAAAGTCCAGGTTCAGAAAGTGTGACTTTGAGTCAGCCATGTTTGATAACAAGCATCAAAGTCCAAGTGAAGAGTGGAAGCAGCTGATCAGAGCACGACGGGAGGGAAAACCTGGAAACAGTATGTTTAACTTTCTGAACCTGGAGGTTTTCACCTTATGAGCCGCAGACAGACCCGTGGCACCTGGTGTCTCACCTCTCCTCAAAGTCTTTGGGGTAAAAACACGAGAGTTTGTTTTGTAATGAAAGCAGCCAGGTGTGTAGATGGACAGGAAGGTGTTTCATGACATCATGTCATTCGGATGCTTTTGAGTGACTGAAAAAGCTTCAGAGTTGCAGCTTCACCCGTTCAAGCGGTGGAGAGGGCTCACGGTGCAGTTCTATTTCTGACAGACAACTCATAGATATGCATTTGTATATGTTTTGCATCATTTGAGTTTGGCATCTGAACTCTACGGCTCATCACTCCTGGTTAGGTTTGGGCCGGTGTAAACATTTTCAAACCGGTTTGGTAAGAAGCCAAACACTGGACCGGAGCGGTGTGCCCAATTTTGAGGTGTCGCAATTGGCTCCGCAGCCGCTGTCGAGTTGGTGGCGGTAATGCATCATCACACTAAATAATAAGAAGAAGAGAGTATAGCAACACCACCCTCAGTAGGACAACTGAATCACACATGGTGCTTTTATTTCTCACGACAACCTTCAACTGAACGTTTATTTTTGTTTATGGCCTTGGCCTGACAGAGACTAGTGGCTCCGTTGGTGCGTTTATAAACAAACAGTATATTGTGTCACCTCGTCTAATTACTAATGAAATACAAGTTGGATTTATCACCATGACACTGTCGGCACAGGTTGCTGATGTAGGCTACAATTTACTTTGCCAGAACGTAATGACATGCTGGTTCTCACACCGGACCGGATCGGCAACACCGGAAATGGACCCAACTCTACTCCTGGCGAGGTGTCGAGCAAACATTGACCTTAGTGAGCGAGAACTACAGGAGTGATGAGTTTGAATCCCCCCACTGGATAGAAGAGTAGAGCCCAACAGGTGGAGCCGGGGAGGTTGAGGCAGGGAAGCAAAACAGGTAGGGCGGGAGCCCTGCCTGATTCAATAGTTCCATAGGGGCGTGGCAGTGTTTGGTGCCATGGAGTTGTCTGACAGAACTAGCTCTGCAAGCTACGCCTCAAATATCCAAACACTGAGATTTTATACAGAATGAGAAGAAATATTTCCCGTCTAGTACGGAGGTGAATGAGATGGAGGTTTGTGCAGAGTTGGAGGTTCTGAACTGTCTCCGTGTCCCAGGTGTCCCTCCGTCTTCATGGACTTTCCGGAGAGCGAGCTGCTTGGGAACGCATTCCCGGGGTAGGCGGCATGATGGAGGGGTGTATGTGCGTCCTGTCTGTCTGGGTGGTGGCGGTGGCGCCCCCCCCCCCCATTGACAACTTAATCCCCGGTTCTGTCTTGCAACTCACAGACCCCCTGATTAACCTCCACTCTCCACCGGAGATCCTCCATGTCATGTTGTGTTTGTTCCTGCTCCTCACATTCACTCCACATACATCCACCGTTTGAATCATCCACAGAAAGGTGGTGCAGTGACATGGAGCTGTTGTCCCTGGAGAAGGAGGTCACCTCCATCCTGTTGTCTTTAAGGCTGGGGGTGGTGGAGCTGGGCCATGTGTCCAATATCCATATGGACTAGATGTTGTTCACTGACATATCAGTTTTAGTGATGGTGATTCCACAGTGTAGTGATGTTGTGTTTTAGGCTGAACTCTCAGATCATCTCTAGTCTTATGTCACTAAATGATATTATGTTGCCATGGTGATGTGAGACCAGGTTTTCTCTGACTTTAGTTATCCTTAAATGGTGATATAGTTGTATTTAATGAGTTACATTAAAGTAATGACCTTTCCTGAACTTCATAGGTCATAATATACAGGTCTAGTGATTGTTGCTCAAATATTTTTTGTGTGTAAACATCTTATGAAAACACCAATGGTTCCTGAGCAAATCCTCAAATCATCCATATGGAGGTGACCATCATGACCATAGCGTTGAAACTCATTTCAACTTTATGTGAAATTCCACCGTCTGCGATGTTGCTGTGACCAGGACACACACACATATATATATAAAAATACGTGTGTGTGTGTGTGTGTGTGTGTGTGTGTGTGTGTGTGTGTGTGTGTGTGTGTGTGTGTGTGTGTGTGTGTGTGTGTGTGTGTGTGTGTGTGTGTGTGTGTGTGTGTGTGTGAGTGTGTGCATATATACATATATGTATTTATTTACATAATGGGGTGTTTTTAATTGATGTAGTGAGGAGCTGTGAAGGACAGAACAGTCCTTTTCTCCATAAGATGCTTCCCTCACTCCTTTCCTCTTTTTCTCATTAACAGTGACAACGACATTTGGAAGAAAAAATATGAAAGTCAGCCTGTGCAAGAGAAGGGATTATTAAAATGTCATATTTCTTTGGAGTTCATGCAGCTGTTTATTTATTCCGGTTAACTTCCAGCTGGACCAGAAAACATATATAAACATATATAAATATATATATATATATAAATATATAAATATATATATATATATATATATATATATATATATATATATATATAATTTATTTATTTATTATTATTATTATTATTTTCATCTTTCGTGAAACATTTCAATTGTATCGCAAATAATAAAAAAAACATTCCAATCCCTCGTACATACATTCATATTTTGTGCTCACATATGGAAATATTGAGCATTGAAATCATTCATAAGGTATAATGTTGTCTCATTAATTGAACCTGATGTCTGCACCAAATGATGCACCAATTTATATATATATATATATATATATATATATATATAAAAATAAGACACATGGGTGTTTCCTCATTGGTGGTGTTTTCTCCATCCTTCTTTCCACAGAACCAACTCTGGAAACACCAGTGACCTGTTCCCCATGTCTCCTCGCACCCTGGACTCACTGATGCACAACGACGTGGAGTCCAACCCTGGACCCATGGGTCAGTCCCTCTCACACGCTGATTTACTAAGAGCCAGCCCGACCTAGAGGTGGAGTCATAGTAGAGGTGGAGTTATAGTAGCGTAGAGGTACAGTAGAGATGGAGAGGAAGCAGAGTAGAGGTAGAATAGAGTAGGGTAGAGGTGGAGTAAAGTTATGGTCGAGGAGAGGTGGAGTCGAGATAGAGGTAGAGTACAGGTAGAGTGGAGTAGTGGTGGAGTGGAGGTAGAGTAGAGTAGTGGTGGAGAAGCGGTAGAATAGAGTAGAGGAGTAGAGTGGTGTGAGGTGGTGTGGAGTAGAGGGAGAGGTAAAGTAGAGGTAGAGTGAAGTAGTGGTAAAGTAGAGGTAGAGGTTGGGTAGAGGTAGAGTGAAGTAGTGGTAGAGGTAGAGTGGAGTAGTGGTGGAGTAGAGTAGTGGTGGAGTTGAGTAGAGGTAGAGTAGAGGCGGTGTGGTTAGGGTTAGGGGAGGTTAGGTGGAGTAGTGGTGGAGTTGAGTAGAGGTAGAGTAGAGGTGGTTAGGGTTAGGGGAGGTTAGGTGGAGTAGTGGTGGAGTTGAGTAGAGGTGGTGTGGTTAGGGGAGGTTAGGTGGAGTAGTGGTGGAGTTGAGTAGAGGTGGTGTGGTTAGGGTTAGGGGAGGTTAGGTGGAGTTGAGTAGAGGTAGGGTAGAGTAGAGGTGGTGTGGTTAGGGTTAGGGGAGGTTAGGTGGAGTAGTGGTGGAGTTGAGTAGAGGTAGAGTAGAGTAGATGTAGAGTAGAGGTGGTGTGGTTAGGGGAGGTTAGGTGGAGTAGTGGTGGAGTTGAGTAGAGGTAGAGTAGAGGTGGTGTGGTTAGGGTTAGGGGAGGTAAGGTGGAGCAGTCTCAAGCAGCATTGTTTTCTTTTCTCAGATTCCCTCACGTTGGACATGGAGCTGACCTCCGACGTGGCATCGCCCATGTGATCCTCCATCCTGGTCCTCCATCTCCTGATCCTCCATCCTGGTCCTCCATCTCCTGATCCTCCATCCTGGTCCTCCATCTCCTGATCCTCCATCCTGGTCCTCTATCCCCTGGTCCTCCATCCCCTGGTCCTCCATCCTGGTCCTCCATCTCCTGATCCTCCATCCTGGTCCTCCATCTCCTGATCCTCCATCCTGGTCCTCTATCCCCTGGTCCTCCATCCCCTGGTCCTCCATCCTGGTCCTCCATCTCCTGATCCTCCATCCTGGTCCTCCATCCCCTGGTCCTCCATCCCCTGGTCCTCCATCCTGGTCCTCCATCCCCTGGTCCTCCATCCCCTGGTCCTCCATCCTGGTCCTCCATCTCCTGGTCCTCCATCCCCTGATCCTCCATCCTGGTCCTCCATCCTGGTCCTCCATCCTGGCCCTCCATCTTGGTCCTCCATCCTGGTCCTCCATCCTGAACTTTGTCACATTTATCCCACGTCATCGTTTTGTCTCCTCCTCCTGTTTCTGATTCTTCCCTCCGGACGTTGAGGGGTGGAGCCGTCGCAGGATAAGGATCCTTCATGGTGGATGTAAGGGTGGAGGTCCAGGTCAACATGGAGGTGTTTTCTGGGAACCAGCAGAACTCAGAGCAGCTTGGCCGCCATTTTGTATTTTCAAATGTTTTATTTTCTTATCAAGGTGTAATAAGCTGAGACGCTGCTCTGACTCCAAATTAGGGTTCCACATGACTTTACTTTACTTTACTCGACTTTACTTTACCTTACCTTACCTTACATTACTTTACCTTACCTTACCTTACCTTACATTACTTTACCTTACCTTACATTACTTTACCTTACCTTACCTTACATTACTTTACCTTACCTTACCTTACCTTACATTACTTTACCTTACCTTACCTTACATTACTTTACCTTACCTTACCTTACCTTACATTACTTTACCTTACCTTACATTACTTTACCTTACCTTACCTTACCTTACATTACTTTACCTTACCTTACCTTACTTTACATTACTTTACATTACTTGACTTTACATTACTTTACTTCACTCGACTTTACTTTACCTTACCTTACATTACTTTACTTTACTTTACTTTACTTTACTTTACTTTACTTTACTTTACATTACTTTACTTTACCTTACCTTACCTTACCTTACCTTACTTTACATTACTTTACATTACTTTACTTTACCTTACCTTACCTTACTTTACTCTACTTTACCTAACCGTACCCTACCCTGCCTTACTTTACACTACTTTACTCTACTTTACTTAACGTTACTTATTGTTGCTTTACTTTACTTTACTTTACCTTACTTCACTTGACTTTACTTTACTTAACATTACTTTACTCGACTTTACTTTACCTTACTTTTCATTACTTTACTTTACTTTACTTTACTTTACCTTACTTTACACTACTTCACTCTACTTTACTTAACGTTACTTATTGTTGCTTTACTTTACTTTACTTTACTGTACATTACTTTACATTACTTTACTTTACCTA
>NC_137205.1:32414417-32419417 GCF_960531495.2 Zeus faber | reverse complement strand
ACCTAAAGAGGATCTTTTCTTGGGGTCACTCACAGGAGCAGACCTCTGTCTAAAGCTGGCCACTTAGACCCAGACATGAGATGTTCAGAAAGTGGGAGACGCACAGTGATGTCTATTCATCAGGAGGCCCAGACTGGAGCATGAGCGTAGAGAAGCCTGATTAGAGCTGCGAGCAGATAGCAGCTGCTGCCCGTGTGGCCGTGCTTTGTATGTGTGTAACATGGTGAGAACGTGTCCCAGTCACAACAAGCCGACTCCCGACAAGCCCAGCCCTGTTCACTACGTCTCCCAGAGGACGTCCAGGGACACCGGCGGGCCGCAATGTCCTCGGCCCCCTTCACATTCCCGCTCAGGGCCATTCGGGCACGGGGCTCCATCACATGCACTGTTGGAGATATTCCAATGTAGGCGGCAAAGCAGCGGACCCAGAGGAACCATTGAAAACACATATTGAGGGGAGAATTTGCAAAAGGACAAAAAAAAAACGTCCGATTCACAAAACTCTGCGAAGAGTGGAATGCATCGCTAACTGCTCGTCTCAGTGCCGATGCTATTCGCATGTATTTAAATTTGGTATTATTTATACATTTATACATATACCCTTTCTAAATAAATGAGCCTCGTTGCAAATAGCTTCCTAATTCACAAACACTGGAGCTAATAGCCACAGGCAGTGAGAGCGATGTTGTGTCCGTCTGCACAGAGCTGCTGGTAACTGCAGCTTGTTAGGGCTGTCCTGTTTGAGAAGCTCGTCAGGCATTGTGGGATATTTTTCTTTTGTTCCCCCCCGATTCAAGTCATCCAGGCCCGTTGTGATGGGGGGGCACTGGGTTGTTCCCCATACCCACATGCAGAGGTAGCGGGGGGTGCAGAGCATTTTCCAAACAAGACAAATAAAAACACTGGGTTTTTATTTTAGATGTGTTTACTTTCCCCCATTTCCTAATTGGACCAAACAAAACAGCCCCGTGCGTCCAGTGCCGCGCCCACAAGGGCCATTGATCCCCATTTCTCTCCTTCTCTCTGCCTTTGTCCATGGGGGCCCCACCTCCACCTTCCAGGATTTAAAGGATCTGCTGCTAACGTCTTGGTGCCAGATACCACAGGACACCTTCAGAGTCTGGTGGAGTCCATGCCTCCACCTCACAGCTGTTTTGGGGACATGAGGGGGAGCTGTATATATATATATATATATATATATATATATATATATATATATATATATATATATATATATATAGTATATTATATACACATAGCATTTTGAAGACTTACTACTTTACTCTGATGGACTGCCTTTACCAGGACTAGTATTGCTGGGGTTTAATTATGTTTTTTGGATTGAATTGAATTGTAATATACAATATATACACACTAATATTCTATTTGTTTTTTCATATTGGCCAAATTGTTGAACATGAATTAAATTACCTACATTTTACCTCTTGGTAAAATTGGAACATTACAGGCTCTGGAGTAGGTTTGGAGCAATGTTTGTGCTGGACATTTTCTCCTGACCTGGCAACCCGGACACCCATACATCATAACCATCATAAACGCTGCCACATCCTGCTCCCTCCGTGCAGGATGGGAGACAGGGGCATTCTCGGGAGTTGCTATTGTTCTGTGTATTTATGGCGTTACCGTAGCGACTGCACACATTTTAAAACATTTTGATGTTTGCTTGTGACATAATCTCCAGAACTTTGTGGTTCTTTTTGCAGAATGGACTGTGGTACTGACACAGAATCTGGTTTTCCATCTCATGCAATCTAAAGATGTGATCCGAAATCGACTTCCTGCTTCTAGAGTCGGTGTCGTTTGGACTCCTGTTCCTCAAAAACAACAAGGACATTTAATCTGGATGAGATGGTTTAAAGACCCAACTCCAGGTTGTGTGCTCATCATTAGTGTGTTTATCGGTGGATGCAGTTTTATTTTCTATATTTGTATTTTTCCCGTCAGGCTGTTGTGAGACAGTGTTTTTTGTCATTTTTTGCAGTGAATCCTAGTTATCAGCAGGGATTTAGGCATGACATTAGTTGGAAGCTCGGGAGCCCAGGGAAGCCTGGGGGTTGGGTTCCGGTCCATGCCCAGATTATCCAGATTATCCTCAGAGCGCCAGGGCCATAATCGCTCAGATGCTGATGCAAAGGAGTCATCGCGGTGGGATGACTCCTTTGTTTCCTTTGACTCCTCACCGTGGAACGTCCCCTTGCCCTCCCAGTGGCAGTGTACTTGGGCTTCCTGGTGTGGACTCAGTCTGCCACGCCCATTGCCATGACAGCTGTAGCATAGCAACAGCGTGGCCTTTTCAGCCCTTGATGTGTTTGTTAAAAGGATGGTTTTCTGTCCATGAGGTCAGTCCTGCTTTGAAGCCTCCGCTCAGGGAGCTGCTACTTGAGGGGTTAATTTGTGTTTTGGAAATGTCCGCCAATAAGCAACATGTGCTTCTTGTTAGAAATCCCCCCTTGTAGTATTTCTGCTGCTCCTCTGGTATTTGGCACACCTTGGCTAGTCCACAAGCTTGTCCTTTTTGGACACCATGGCAACAGAGTGACACATTAGAGCCTTCAATTCGACAAACCGAGACTTTCTTTGAGGCTGAAGCCATGTCTGACCGTCCACATCGTTGGCTTTGCACACAATCACAGCTGTGTATTAAAGGTACTTTTGCTAACGCAAGGAAACGGATTGGACGCCTTCACAAGGAGTCCGGCCAAAGCTCAGTGTTTGGAACAAAAACTCCTGCCGGCTTTCAGAAATGACTCCTCTCAGCTGTAACCTTTCAACTCTGGGTCGTTAAACCAGCAGCTGAAGGCTCTGGATCTCTGGGATGTTTCTAATGAGCCTAGTGTGCACGGACCTGGGATCTGACACTCAGGGTGGGGCAGGGTTGACCTTTAACGGGAGCCCAGGAAAGAGGAGCAACAGTGTGGGGGTTGGGGGTTAGATACCCTGTGCACTGCAACTGTAGTTATCTGACCTCTGAGTCATGACAAGCTCAAAAGGTCAAAGGTCGCAGCTCTCAAAAGGCTGCCTGCCTGCTGTTTTCATGGGTGTTGAAGGCAACTGGGAGGGGTCCAAAAGGGAAGGAGAGACCTGGAGTAAAGTGAGAGCAGCCTCAGGTGATCTGGGATCTGAAGCAAACCAAAATAAACGCAAAAGGTGAGGGTCTCATTCCTGCTCTTCTGAGGACTTTGAATAGTGGGTAATAGCAGCTTCAAACTAAAGGATCCTTCATTCAAACAGACACACTGAAGTAGTCCATCTAGTTTGATGTTTTGAGTCTAGTTTAAATGTTTCAACAGTACATAACCCATATTTGCCCTCAACCCATTTAGCGACCTGCATTCAGCCAGCGTGCACACGGTGACAGACAGAGGTCTGCCCAGAGATCCGGACGACCTGAAGCGTTAAGGTGAGGGCCGTGTGACCAGAGGAGGAAGTAAATGAGGCAGAAGACAATCCTAAGAGCCTGGTCCTTCAAAGTCAGGAGTTAAACATAAACCTTGAAGACGCAGGTTTTCAGCTTTACTTGTAAACGAACTAAAACTGCCCTTGGTGTCCTCAAGTATAAAAAATATAAGTGCTTCCTGTCCGCCCTGAAACACTTCCTGTCCGCTCTCAGCACTTCCTGTCTATCCCGAAGCACTACCGGTCGGCAGCGAAGTACTTCCTGTCTGCCCTAAACACTTCCTGTCTGTCCTGAAGCTCCTCATGTTTCAGAGTGAACTGACATTCCATCCCTGATGCTTTGACCTCTGGACGTGTTGATGCTTCTCTTCCCTCCTCCTCTCAAACAGGGAAGTGGAACCATTTCCCACCCTTACAACTGTCTGTGGAAACAAGAACTGAAGTTTTGTATTTGAGTGAAAATGTGTGAAGGGATCCTCTAGCCAGGTAGGCTGTCTGGATCTGGACACACAGGCATGGAGTCCTCCTTTGAATCTGGGTAAAATGGACGAACAAGGTGGAATATCCCTTTAACAGAGCATGAGGATGACTGTGATGTACAGTGGGATCCATTGTTGATGCGACCGCTTCTAATGGACTTAGTGGGCGTAGGCTTGGATTAGTGTCTGCTAAGTGGTGTGACGTACTGTGACTTCCCCCCATTTTCATGTCAGGTCTTTTTATTAAATCTAACTGGCTAACAACCAGCTTTATGTGAGCGTAATAGGCCGAGGTCATGATGTTTGATCTTGATCATGATCTTCTTAACATTCGCGCTCTGTGGCAGCTTTGTCACATGGGCGGGGTGGGGTCCGCCCATGAGGGCTCCGGGCGTGACAGGGTTTTGGGCCATGGGAATTAGACAACAACTGCAGGATTAATTTCCTAAATCATGAAACGAAATACTAACCTTTAAATGATCTGAATTCTTTATCTTTGCTGGAAGTGTCTGCTCTGGTATTGTGTTTTGCCAAATACCAAGAGCATCCACGTGGTCTACTGTTAGTGGAATAAGTTAACACCCTAACATCCTAACATCCTAACACCCTAACATCCTAATACCCTACATAATAACACCCTAACACCCTAACACCTAACATTCTTACACCCTAACACCCTAACACCCTACATCATAACACCCTGACAACCTAACACCCTATATCATAACATCCTATCACCCTAACACCCTAACACCTAACATCCTAACACCTAACACCTAACACCCTAACACCCTACATCATAACATCCTTACACCCTACACCCTAACACCCTACATCATAACATCCGAACACCCGAACACCCTAACTCCTAACTTCCTAACATTTTAACACCCTACACCCTACCATCCCAACACCCTACATCCTAACATCCGAACATCCTTACACCCTACATCCTAACACCCTAACATCCTAACTACCTAACACCCTAAGTCCTAACATCCTAACACCCTAACACCCTAACACTCTTACATCTAACAGTCTAACACCCTACATCCTAACAGCCTAACATCCTAACACCCTAACACCCTAACTCCTAATATCCTA
>NC_137205.1:32379417-32409417 GCF_960531495.2 Zeus faber | reverse complement strand
GTCTGTCTATCCGTCTATCTGTCTGTCTATCTGTCTGTCTAACTGTCTGTCTGTCTGTCCATCTGTATCTATCTGTCTATCTGTCTGTCTGTTTGTCTGTCTGTCTCTGTCTGTCTGTCTGTCTATCCGTCTATCCGTCTATCTGTCTGTCTGTCTATCTGTCTGTCTGTCTATCTGTCGGTCTGTCTGTCTGTCTGTCTATCTATCTATCTATCTATCAATCTATCTATCTATCTGTCTGTCTGTCTATCTGTCTGTCTATCTGTCTGTCTGTCTCACATGATCACTTTCACCTCAGATGCCCTGTCTGTCTCTGTGGGCCAGATGGAGCAGAGGGAGCAGAGCAGATCATTGGCAGGCGGGCGGGGCGGCGGCGGCGGTGGGGGGAGGGGGTTCAGGTCATGATGTAATCCTCACTCTGCTCCATGTTTACATGTCAATAGCCACCCTGACTCTGGAATGCAAGATGAATTAGTGTCAATAAGGTGCATTTGGGAGGTTTAACTGCGTGTCCCAGGCAGTGGCCACTGGACGCTGCTATTTTCGATATTTACCACTGACGTGCTTCAAAATGTGTTGTGGATACATTTTGCATCAACTAATAAAAGTGAATCAACTGAATCACTCTTCAATCCGAAGTGCAAGGTTTAGAGGAACATCATGCATGAGCGGAGCTTCTTCTGCTCTCAGCCTTTCCTCTGCTGTGCTCTGGTTTTATCTCACCTTGATTACTGCTCTGCGCCCGTCTAGTCGGGTGCAGCTAAAAAAGATGTCTAAGCTCCAAATAGCTCAGAATTAAGCTGCGCAGCCCCGCCCTGTCCGTGAGGTGTGAGGCAGAGCGCAGAGAGCATGCAGCTCTCAGCGCTCAGTTTGCGCGATGCGTTGGAAATGCAATCCTTTGAGTTTATTTAGTATTATCTGTTATAGTAAACAACCAAATTCTCACAAATGAATTATGTGACGGACCAACACAGTCACGCTGCCAGGTCGCTACCAGGTGTTATCCAGTGAAGCAAAAACCCAGAACAGATGTAATGTGCAGATCTTTAATGTGTAGAACCTTCACCCTATGGAACAAGTTACCAATTACTATCATCAAGTTTTAAAAAACTACAAAAAAACACATGAACAGTAACCCCAATGTTAATTAACCCACCTGAACAACTTAGATGGAATGCAGTTTGATGCGTTGTAATGTTTAGTTACTTACTTGACTGATACTTGAAGATGTTCTTTTACGTGTTTTATATGTCTTCTTTTATACGTTGTGTTTTGTTGTGTGTGGACTCCAGGAAGAGCAGCTGCTTCCCTAGTGGCAGCTGCTAGGAATCCAAATAAAAAATCCTAATATCTCTTCTTATTGCATATAAGGTAAGATAAGACAGGATAAGATGAGACTTTATTAATCAAAAGGGGGAAAAATAATGGATTGATAGTATTATCAGATGTGCAGGTATAATAAATACATGGATTGCTGTATGTAAAATATGTCTCTAGTCTGGTGAGATAGCAGTGTAGTCGTGAACGTAATGGTAATAATGGAACGATAATAATATGACCAACATCTTGAAAAGTAGGATAAAATAGCCTTACCAAACATATTTCTTTCTTATCTGCCATAGTGTAGTATTAAAGACATGGAATTGTATGTAGGAAATGTATCGCCATCATATCATACTGCAGGAAATGCATTGTGATAGTATCATATCGCATTAAATGTATACAATAGTATCATACCTCAGGAAATGTATTGCGATATTTTTGTACCACAGGAAATTGTCACAGTGTCAAACCAAGTGTATGTCACAGTCACAGCAAAACCTTCTCTAGAAACAAGCAGCACTAGTAGAGTTAACTGATTTGACTGTTATTTTGCCATGAAAATATGTCAGACAGTAAAGGGCAAAAAGATGCTCATGTGGTAGACAGACAGACAGACAGACAGACAGACAGACAGACAGACAGAGAGACAGGTCAGTGAAGTGGGGTCCAGGAGTGATTCAGCCGTTCTGCCACGAGGACAAGCTCCTTCCACCATTGTGTCGCCGGGGATGAGAAGAGTCGCGACTGGGACGAACGAGCCTCCAGACCGCGTTGCAGCAGAAGAACGAGACAGACTGCGAGGGTGGAGGGGCGGAGCGAGGACCCTGACCAGTGGGTGGAGATCTGGAGGAGCGGTTGGATGGACGGCCTAGTAGCAGAGCAGCAGCGTCTTAGATCTGATCCCAGCAGAGATGGGAAGCCAGCTGTTCCACAACAGACCTCCTGTGTAAAAGGTCTTTAGACGCAGAGTACAAATACTTGGCCTGGCATGCAGCAGGGTGGCCCAGTTTGGACCCCGAGGCTTTAATGACCAGGGCTTGGCCCTGGTCAAGGTTTGCCTTCTCTCCCTCTCCCCTGTCATGGTGGCCAGGATTAACGCCTCCTTGAAATCCAGTACGGTTCCCACCAATTTCAAAATGGCTTCAATCACACCAGTCATAAAGAAGCCTGGTCTCGACCCTGACAACCCTAACCACTACTGCCCGATCTCCAACCTTCCATTCGTCAGTAAAATCCTGGAACGAACAGTTGCTGCCCAACTCCAACAGCACATGAGCAACCATGAGCGTCACAAACCCTTTCAATCCGGATTCAGAACCCACCACAGCACAGAGACCGCCCTCATAAAAATCACCAACGACCTTCTCATTGCTGCTGATGCAGGCTACATCAGTATCCTCCTCCTCCTTAACCTCTCAGCTGCCTTTGACACAGTCTCCCACTCTATTCTGCTCAACCATCTATCTGACTACCTTGCAGATAGATGGTTGAGTGCAGTACCTCTCCGGTACTGCACTCTCTTGGTTCCAATCCTACCTCACTAACAGGATGCAGTTTGTCTTTATCGGAGACTCCTGCTCCTCCCCTAGTCCAGTTGACCAAGGCGTGCCTCAAGGCTCCGTGCTTGGGCCCCTCCTCTTCATCATTTACATGCTCCCCCTTGGTCAGATCATACACCACCACGGTCTGTGCTTCCATACCTACGCAGATGACACCCAGCTATACCTCAGCACAAAACCATCCTCCCGCCTCCCCCCTCAGTCTCTTCTAAACTGCCTCTACGTCATCAAAGTCTGGATGTTTTCAAACCTGCTCAAACTCAACAATAACAAAACTGAACTCATGGTTGTGGCTCCCAAGGCACTGTTCAGGAAGGTTGGTGATCTTGTCTTGGTTGTTGATGGCTGCTCCATCTTCCCATCCCCTGAAGTACACAACCTGGGCTTGATCTTTGATTCATCCCTTTCATTCCACTCACACATCAAATCCATAACCAAATCTGCCTTCTTCCACCTCAAGAACATCTCCAGACTCCGCCCATCACTGTCAGAATCCGTGGCTTAAACATTAATCCACACCTTTAGCACCTCCCGTCTGGACTACTGCAATGGAGTCCTGTCCGGGTTCCAAGTAAAGCCCATAACAGGCTACAGTTTGTTCAAAACTCTGCTGCCAGAGTTCTCACCTACACCAAGCCCTGGCAGCACATCACCCCCATCCTCATCCACCTCCACTGGCTTCCTGTCCAATCCCGTATTTCCTATAAAACCCTACATTTAACCTACAAATCCCTCCACGCCTTCGCCCCACAGTACCTAGCTGGCCTCCTCCACCCCTATGCCCCACAGTACCTGGCTGACCTCCTCCACGCCTACGCTCCGTTCCGGAAGCTGTGGTCCCTGGACATGGGTCTGCCCTCCACCCCCTGCATGAGCCTTTGAATCTTCAGGGACAGAGCCTTCAGTGTGGCAGCCCCCACTCTCTGGAACTCTCTCCCCACTGACATTCGGAATGCTCCATCCCTGGCCACCTTCAATAGCCTGCTAAAAAGCCACCACTTCAACGAGTCCTACTGCCCCTGACCCTTTTTTGTTTTCTATTTTTCATCTTTTTTTTTCGATTTGTTTGTTTTTTGTTTTTTGTTTTTCCATTGTAAAGTGTCCTTGGGTTCCGGAAAGGCTCTATATAAATCCCAGTTATCATTATTATTATTATTATGATTATTATTATTATCATTATTAATAACATGGAAAAACATAAACATAGAAACAAAGAACAACGTGTACATGGAAAAACATTAACACAGAAACAAACAACAACATGAACATGGAAAAACATGAACAAAGGAACAAAGAACAACATGGAACATGGAACATGGAAAAATATAAACAGAAAAAACATGTACATGGAAAATCATAAACACAGAAAAAACATGTACATGGAAAAACAAAGACAGAAACATATAGCAACATGTACATGGAAAAACAAACACAGAAACAAACATGTACATGGAAAAACATAAACACAGAAACAAACAACAACATGTACATGGAAAAACATAAACATAGAAAAATAACATGTACATGGAAAAACATAAACGTAGAAACATCATACATCAAGATGTATTGGAAAAACAGAGTTAATTATGTCCAGGAAAATTGGAACAGCAATTGGTCACGTGGCCTCTTCCTATCATAGTTATGGCAGTAAATGAGGGAGAAAAGGAGAGGGATGCAACCAGGAGGGTGCTGGGGTGTGATCAAAGCAGGTGTTGGTGGTGTGTGTGTGTGTGTGTGTGTGTGTGTGTGTGTGTGTGTGTGTGTGTCCACCGGTGAGTGTACAGGACTTTCCCCGATTGGTTCTGGTGTATAAGGTCAGTATTATGTGGTAGCCCCTCCAAGCAACGGAAAAGGCCCCAAAGCCAGTCCTGCAGCTGTACAAACACCCCAGGACTGCAGCCTCGAGCTGGAGCAGGTCCCCGCAGCGGGAGCAAGGGCCGACAGCTGCCCTCGCATCCCAACCCACACCCACAACAGCAAGCGGCCCCCCAGGGGTCCTGGAAGGCACCCAGCGGCACTCTCTAAGAAACCACCAGGCGCAAGCTGCCAGGACTCGACAGCAGGGGGCCCAGCCGACCAACCACGCCACCACACCAACCCACCAGCAAACCGCCACCCAGGAAAACCCCAGTGCTCATGTGTGCTGTTGGCAATTGCAGTTAAAATTGCGGGGTGTGGAGTGGGAGTCCTTCCAGACAGTCGAACCCAAATCACTCGCACCCCTCCTGCCCCGCAGACCCTGGTCTGGTGGAGTGTTGTTCGGAGTAAGATTTGTGTGCCAGTGTATGTGTTCTGGGCTCACATGAGTGGGATTAAAATTTCTGGGACAGATGAGAAGCACATCGGGGCAGGAGTGTGACTGGCAAGATCGCAGCCTCCCGCCACTTACCCACCCACATAGCTTACACCCCCTCCATTCCGCAAGCCCTAGGCCCATTGTGTGGTGTAAGTACTGAGTATGATTTTTGGCACTGGGAGACATAGGCAAAGTGCAACCAGACCAACGCAGGGGCGCAGCAGCCTGGGGAGCAGCCACGCAGGCCCCCAACCCGGATCTGACGGCACCACAGCAGGCCCACCTCCTGTACCCGGAGGCACCAAACCTATAGCGACCAGCCACAGGCACAGGGTG
This sequence comes from Zeus faber, assembly GCF_960531495.2. Lineage (NCBI taxonomy): Eukaryota > Metazoa > Chordata > Actinopteri > Zeiformes > Zeidae > Zeus > Zeus faber. The sequence goes on along the minus strand of NC_137205.1, from coordinate 32,403,903 downwards.
GCCCAGCATGCGGCTCTGCCATGCCGGGAAGTTCCACGCCCAATTGAGTAATATTACTTTCTTGGCAATTGTTAGGGCGATCAAAATGGGTTGGTGGTGTTTATGTGGTGTGTCAAGTGAGGAGAGGTCACTGAGGAGACATACAGATGGGGAGACTGGAATGGTGCGACCCAGAAGGGTTGATAGCTTCTTGGTGATGTTGGTCCAGAATGTTTGGATTGGTGGGCAGAGCCAGAGGGCATGAAAGTATAACCCAGTACAGTCATACAGTATTCAGTACCGTATACTATAATATCATAGCAGCGCCATCTCCTGTATTAGCGGGAACAGTGAGAGCAAACATCTTTATCCACAAAACCCATTTTGAACATTTTGTGTTCTGTGATATGAGCTCTGTGCATGGATGAGTTGCATTTTGGAGTTGCGGGTCACCGAAAAGGTGTTGTTGCAAATAAGCTTCCACAAGTTGATATCGGTAGGAACAGCAAGGTCTCTTTCCCTTTGAGATGTGTTCCTGATGAGATGTTGTTCCTTTGAGATATGCTGATCAGACTATATATATTACATTACATTTAGCAGATGCTTTAATCCAAAAAGCTGGTAGTCTAGTAATCTAAAGGTTAATGGTATATAAATATACGGCACATATTGCTGGATGAGTGTCTGCCCTTGACAAAGCCTGTCTGGTCTTTGTGACTTATGAATGGAATTACTTTTTCTATTCTGTTGTATAGTGTTTTGCTAATAATTTTTGCATCGCAATTAATTAGGCTAGGGTCTATAACTGGAGGTGAGGGTTGGGTCCTTATTGGGTTTGAGCAAAACCGCAATGAGAGTGGTAATCATGTGCGGAGGCATGGTGGAGGTTGACTTAATCTCTGTTACCATTCCAATGAATAATGGGGGTATAAGTGGCCAGAAGTGTTTATAGAATTCCACTGGGTAGCCATCTGATCCAGGTGATTTATTGTTGGGCATAAAGAAGAGAGCTTTCCTGAGTTCTTCTAGAGTAAGTAGTTGATCTAATGTGGTAGCCTGCTCTGTGGAAAGTTTAAGGAGGTCAATATCATTGAGGAGTGAGTTCATGTTTAATATATTTGACTCATTATCTGAGTGATATAGCTTAATCAAAAGTCTGAATATGTTCATGATGTCTTGCGGGGTGTATGTTATCCTACCTTGTGGATCTTTGATGGTTGTAATAAGTGTCTTTTCTCTACCGCATTTCAATTTATTGGCAAGAAATTTACCTGATTTGTCATTGAAGTCAAAATAATTCGCTCTTGTTGCTTGCATGAGGAATTGTGTCTTTTGATGGATGATATTCTCAAGCTGAGATGTAATTGTCCAGATCTCATTTCAGATTTCCTTAGTGGGTGATTGGGCTTGCTGGGAGTGCAAGTCTTTTAATCGTTGTTCTAGTTTATTTTAGCATTCTTGTCCTTTATCTTTCTTGTTAGTGAAGAATGCAATAATACTACCTCTTAGAAGTGCCTTAGCAGTTTCCCAGAGTAAGGATGGGGATATTACTGGAGAGTCATTCGGTTCAATTAAGGAACGTCCATTCTCTGGGAAAGAAATAGTTAAATTCTTTATCTGTCAAAAGTGAGGTGTTAAACCACCACCTGCTGGGAGGGTTCCGGTTGGTTTCATTTATGAGGTTGAAAGTAATCAAGATTCAAGATTCAAGATTTTTTATTCGTCACTTACCTATACATACTTTCATACATATATGCAGTGAAATGTAATGCAACTAACTGACTAACGTAATACAGTAAGTCGAATACTTATAGAATAAAATAAAAATATATAGAATAAAATAAAATACAATAAAAATTAAATGAAATAAAATGGAATAGATAGAGGGAATATGCTTATGTATATGGAATAGGCAATTATGTATATACAGATATGTGCATTAAAGTGGCATGTGAATAAAGTGAGGTAGTGTTTGGGATAATACAGCACAGTATACAACAGTACGGCGCAGCAATACGGCATCACGAACAACCCTGAACAGTGATACAGTATGCGGTACAGTATGCTACATACAGTACAGTAGGTAGTGGAGCCTAGTGCATGGCTCAGTTAGGACCCCTGGTGAGGTCAGCGTTGACAGTTCTGATGGCTTGAGGGAAAAAACTCAGTCTCAGTCTCTCTGTTCTCGCTGCGTGACTGCGGAGGCGCTTGCCTGACGCAGCAGCTGGAACAGTCCGTTGTGGTGGTGATGAGGATCCTTCATGATCCTACGGGCTCTGCTACTACACCTCCTGGTGTATAACTCCTGCAAGGGGGGGAGGGTAGTTCCAGTGGTACGTTCAGCTGAACGCACCACCCTCTGCAGGGCCCGCCTGTCCTGAGCAGTACAGCTCCCAAACCAGGCAGTAATGTTGCCTGTCAGGATGCTCTCCACTGCTCCAGAGTAGAAGGACTTGAGGATCCTCTCCGAGACCCGGGATTTCCTCAGCTGCCTGAGGTGGTGAAGATGCTGCCTCGCCTTTCTCACCAGAGTGTCTGTGTGTACAGTCCATGTTAAGTCCTCTGTGATGTGGACTCCCAGGTATATGAAGCTGCTCACCCTGTCGACAGAAGTCCCATTAATCACCAAGGGCGCGTGCGTCCTCGATTGTTATCCACGCCTAAAGTCCATAATCAGCTCCTTAGTTTTGCTGACGTTCAGGTGGAGGCTGTTGTCCTGGCACCAGAGTGACAGGTCAGCCACCTCCTCGCGGTAGGCCTTCTCGTTGCAGTTGGTGATCAGGCCAACGACCACGGTGTCGTCAGCAAACTTTATGATGGTGTTGGAGCTGGACCTGGCCACACAGTCATGTGTGTACAGGGAGTACAGTAGGGGGCTGAGGACGCAGCCCTGGGGGGACCCTGTATTCAGGGTGAAGGAGCTTGACATGTTCTTCCCCACCCTGACCACCTGGGGGCGGGCTGTGAGGAAGTCCAGGATCCAGGCACACAGCGGAGCATTCAGTTCGAGTCCTCCAGCTTGACAGCCAGTCTGGTGGGGACTATGGTATTGAAAGCTGAACTATATTCGAAGAACAGCATTCTCACATAGGCCCCCTTCTGGCCATCCAGGTGCGTGAAGGTGGTGTGCAGTACCTGAGAGACCGCGTCATCCGTGGATCTGTTTTGCCGGTACGCGAACTGCACCTTGGAACTACGGGTCCAAGGTGGTAATCGGCAATAGAGTTGTAGAGGTGTGTTCTGGCGCAGGGCCAGGGAATGAGAGAGAGGAGGCAGGCAGAGGCGAAACAGCGCCAGCTGGTGTGTATTTATTCACAGGATTTAAACAAAAGGTGGCTCATGGGCCAAAACGACAACTTAAAGGCTTGCAGGCAAATACGGAAATCGTCCACTAGATTGGTGCTTAGGTGGGCTTCTGCCGTGATGTGTCCGGCGGCTTGGGTGGAGTGATTGTCTCGCTCTATCGGCACCAAGTCCCGCAAGCACGCCATTCCTCAATGCGGGAACAACAAATCCTATATTACTTCCTGGTTTTAGGATTGGACGAATCAGCGGAGTCCCTTTGTTGATTTGCCCCATCCGCAGCAGCTGCGCGGCTGTGGGATGGGAGCCTGCACCGCCTGTCTGCAGCGGCGGCTTGATCATGCCCCCTAGGCCCGCTACAAGGGTGGATTTCAGGATTAGTGATTTTGGACATTACAGAGTTATTTGTCAAGACAAAGTTGGTTCTGTAGAAGCTGTGGCGGGGTGGTGAATAATATGTGCATTCTCTATTATGTGTATTTTTTGATCGCCAACAATCGCCAAGCGTAGGATCACTCATATATTACTTTATAGTGTCCGGTGAACGCGAGGGCTTGTGAATATTTCTGGTTTGCGAACGGTCTAAACTTGGATCAAGTACTGTGAAGTCCCCTCCCAGTATAATAATTGAGTCAGAGAGTTCTGAGAGTTTTGCAAATATATTTTGAAATAAATTTAGGTTTACCTCATTGGGGCCATAGATATTGGCTATGGTTAATTTGATGTTATCTAAAATTCCGTTAATCATTATGGAACGCCCTTCTGTGTCTGATATTGTGGTTTTATTCTGATATGGGATACTTATTGACCAACACAGAAACACCTCTTTTTGAGTTGTATGACGCAGAAAACATCTGATTAACCTCTTATCTTTGAGTTTGAGGTGCTCAGATGCCATGAGGTGAGCTTCTTGCAGTTGACAGAAACTGGGGTTCATCCTCTTGAGGTGACTTAGGATTTTGCTACATTTAGCAGGTGAGCCCAAGCCTCTCACATTCCAACGAACAAACTTCATGGGTGTAACTGAGGTTAGTTAGGGCGTGATGGATGTGGATTTTTAGTTTCCCCATGCAGCAGCACAGTGCATCCAAGGCATTAGCTATACTACCGTGCCCATGTTTTCCCATAGATCCCATAGAAGTCTGAGTTTCCCTTTTTTACATTCCTTTTTACTGTGCTAGTATTGCAGGAAGTTTATCGGTATACATATGTAAACAAACAAATTACAAATAGACAAAAATAAACATAGAACATTGCAGAGTTAGACATACATATAGTGAGATAGAGGACAGAGAGTAAGCGTGATGAGAGAAGTAGGGAGGGAAGGATTAGGAAGCTGAGATGATGAGAGTGAGCAATATTTTTAATCCTGACATAGATAGGATGCTAATTTCTACATCTCGCATATCAGAATTATCAGAATAACTAGGGTGTGGTGGAGAAGTCTTGGAATAGCAGTTAGTTAGTTAATATATAGTTAATACCTGTTAACCCTTCTGTGTCCATGGGGAGTTTCAGGGCGGTGCGAAGGAAGTCTTTCAACATGTTCTCTGCGGACTCGGTGTTGTTCTCTGGGATCCCAGAAAAGATGCGGTTGTCCTGCATACTACTGGATTGCATACCCTAGATAGTGTCTTTCATTATTTTATGACATTTTTGTAAAACCTCCACCTCCATTGTGAGATGCTTCGCAGAGGTTTTTAGATCCGCGTTGTCTTTTTGCATTGCACCGACCGTGCGGTGCAGAAAATCAAGGCTGGCTTTCTACATAAACGTGCAGCCCGGGTTTGGCTCGCGAGCCGCCGGTCGGATAGGGGCGGCCGAGGTTCTACCGTATTTGACTTTAATAGGCAAAACACACAGAGGCAGGTGGCCAACAGGAGGCGCTAGGGTGCACGTTGACGTCATGATACACGCTGACTCTTTGGTGACTTTGAAACATCTTCGTCTGTGTATCGAACAATTTCAGCATCGCAAGCTGGACGATATATCCTTATAATATACATATGGTGATATGCAGCACTACAGTCAAATATTTCATTCCATCATAGTACTGCAATAGTCACTGATGAGCGTCTGTACCCGGCTCTCTCTGCTGCCCCTGAGGCCCCCACGGGCAACTGCAACACACACACACACACACACACACACACACACACACACACACACACACACTCTCTCTTGGTGACACAGTGGTTTTGCCCCCCCCCCTCCCCCCTCCGCTCTCTCCCTCTCTCTGTCTGTCTGTCTCTCTGTCTGTCTGTCTGTCCGTCAGTCTGTCTGTGTGCCTCCAAAGCGCTGACCCAGCAGATGACTTGTGCAGATGTACTTTGGTCGGAGCTGATGGTGTTTGATCAGAGCAGTGATGTCATGAAGATCTTTGACTTCTGTGTCAGAGAAGATTTCAACCCCCCCCCCACCGGGTGGGATGGACCAGGCCGTGACACCTCAATCCGTCTCAGTCTCTAACCTGACAGGGCCAAATTGTAAACATTTAGTATTGTGATATTGATCCCGTATGATGATAATCCACATTTCCATATGAATGAGGTGATGCCAAGGAAGCGGAAACAGAACTATATGTTTTGGTTCTATTTTCATATCTTCACAAAAGTCGAACTTAGTTATTAGTTTACAGTACTTCTTTTTTTTTGTTTGAATTTTGTTACAACGCACAAGATGGTTGAGAATGGGCCAAATATGGTTGCCCAGCAACTGGGCTCCCGTTACTGTCGGCCATGTTTAAGACTCGTTGGTGTTGACTCACTTTCACTCCTTTCAGGCTCCGCTGACTGAGTCAACAGCGCCTGCAGCCTGTGCCCCAGCGCACTTCAACTCAGCCTTTGATTGACTTTTATGACAGAGATAAGTGAGGTTGTGATGGGACATGGTGCTGACCACGCCCCTGCAGCCTCCACACATCACCGCTCAAACACCAACCTGGTGAAAGAGTGAACAGCTGGGATGGACTGTGACTGATGGATGGAGTTTTTTAATTGAGTCGGTGAAAATAAGAATTTTTGTTGAGTACTGCCTTGCCGACTTGAAGTAGAAAGTATCTGTCTGTCCGTCTATCTATCTGTCTGTCTCTCTGCCTGTATGTCTACATTCAGTAGTGAACAGTCCTCTCTTTCTGTCTGCTGAAAGTCAGTGTTCCCTTAATACAGAAAACAGAAAAAAGTATACAATATGAAAGTATACAGTATAACAGTAAACAGTACAAAGTAAAACGTATATAACAGTAAAACAGAAGAATAGAATAGAACACCTTGATTGTCATTGTATTCAGAATAACAGTATAACAGTGAACATAAGAACAATATTACTTTAATCAGTAAACAGTGTAGCGGTATAACATTAACAGTAAACGGTATCACAGCAAACAGCATAACAGTAAAACAATAAACAGTATTATAGTAAACAGCATAACAGTAAACAATATAACAGTAAACAGTATAACAGCAAACAGTATAATAGTAAACAGCATAACAGTAAACAGTATAACAGTATAACATTAACAGTAAACAGTATAACAGTAAACCGTATAACAGTGAACAGTATAACAGTATAACAGTAAACAGGATCACAGTATAACAGTAAACAGTATAACATTAAACAGTATAACAGTAAACAATATAACAGTATAACAGTAACAGTAAACAGTATAACGGTAAACAGTAAACAACATAACCATAACAGTATAACAGTCACAGTAAACAGTATAACAGTAAAGCAGTATAACAGTGAACAGCATAACAGCATAACAGTAAACAATATAACTGTAACAGTATAACATTAACAGTAAACGGTATAAAAGTGAACAGCATAACAGTAAACACGCTAACAGTTACAGTATAACAGTAATAGTAAACAGTATAACAGGATAACAGTAATAGTAAACAGTATAACAGGATAACAGTAAACAGTATAACATGAAATAGTATAACAGTAAACCGTATAACAATAAACAGTATAACAGTAAACAGTATAACATTAAATAGTATAACAGTAAACAATAAAACATCAAACAGTATAACAGTGAACAGTATAACAGTAAACCGTATAACAATAGAACAGTATAACAGTTAACAGTAAACAATATAACAGTAAACAGCATAACAGTAAAACAATAAAAAATATAACAGTAAACTGTATAACAGTAAACTGTATAACATTAAACACTATAACAGTAATAACATTAAACAGTTTAACATTAAATAGTATAACAGTAATACAGTATAACCGTAAACAGTATAACAGTTACAATATAACAGTAATAGTAAACAGTATAACAGAATAACAAGATAACAGTAAACAGTATAACAGTAAACAGTATAACAGTAAACAGTATAACATTAAACAGTTTAACATTAAATAGTATAACAGTAATACAGTATAACCGTAAACAGTATAACAGTTACAATATAACAGTAATAGTAAACAGTATAACAGAATAACAAGATAACAGTAAACAGTATAACATTAAACAGTGCAACAGTAAACAGTATAACATTAAACAGTATAACAGTAAACAGTATAACAGTAAACAGTACAACAGTAAACAGTATAACATTAAACAGTATAACAGTAAACAGTATAACTTTAAACAGTAAAACAGTAAACCGTATAACAGTAAACAGTAGAACGTTAAACAGAATAACATTAAACAGTATAACAGTAAACAGTATAACAGTGAACAGTATAACATTAAACAGTATAACAGTAAACATTATAACATAAAAAATATAACAGTAAACAGTATAACAGTAAACAGTATGACATTAAACAGTTTAACATAAACAATATAACAGTAAACAGTATAACAGTAAACAGTATAACAGTAAACAGTATAACAATAAACAGTATAACGGTAAACAGTACAACGGTAAACAGTATAAAATTAAACAGTATAACAGTAAACAGTATAACATTAAACAGTATAACAGTAAACAGTAAACAATATAACAGTATAACAGTAAAACAGTAACAGTAAACAGTATAACGGTAAACAATATAACCGTAACAGTATAACAGTAACAGTAAACAGTATAACAGTATAGTAGTATAAAAGTATAACAGTAAACAGTATAACAGTAAACAATATAACAGTAACAGTATAACATTAACAGTAAACGGTATAAAAGTGAACAGCATAACAGTAAACACGATAACAGTTACAGTATAACAGTAAAAGTAAACAGTATAACAGGAAAACAGTAATAGTAAACAGTATAACAGGATAACAGTAAACAGTATAACATGAAATAGTATAACATTAAACAGTATAACAGTAAACAGTAAACAATATAACAGTAACAGTATAACATTAACAGTAAACGGTATAAAAGTGAACAGCATAACAGTAAACACGCAAACAGTTACAGTATAACAGTAAAAGTAAACAGTATAACAGGAAAACAGTAATAGTAAACAGTATAACAGGATAACATTAAACAGTATAACAGTAAACAGTATAACATTAAATAGTATAACAGTAAACCGTATAACAGTAAACAGTATATCAGTAAACAGTAGAACAGTAAACAGTAGAACAGTAAACAATATAACAGTAGAACAGTAACAGTGTAACAGTAACAGTTAACAGTATAACAGTAAACAATATAACAGTAAACAGCATAACAGTAAAACAATAAAAAATATAACAGTAAACTGTATAACATTAAACAGTATAACATTGAACAGCATAACAGTAAACAGTCTAACAGTAAACAGTATAACATTAAACAGTTTAACATTAAATAGTATAACAGTAATACAGTATAACCGTAAACAGTATAACAGTTACAATATAACAGTAATAGTAAACAGTATACAGAATAACAAGATAACAGTAAACAGTATAACAGTAAACAGTATAACATTAAACAGTATAACAGTAAACAGTATAACAGTAAACAGTATAACGTTAAACAGTATAACAGTAAACAGTATAACATTAAACAGTATAACAGTAAACAGTATAACAGTAAACAGTACAACGGTAAACAGTATAACAGTAAACAGTATAACATTAAACAGTATAACATTAAACAGCATAACAGTAAACAGTATAACATAAACAATATAACAGTAAACAGTATAACAGTAAACAATATAACAGTAAACAGTATAACAATAAACAGTATAACAGTAAACAGTACAACGGTAAACAGTATAACATTAAACAGTATAACAGTAAACAGTACAACATTAAACAGTATAACAGTTAACAGTATAACATTAAACAGTATAACAGTAAACAGTATAACATAAACAATATAACAGTAAACAGTATAACATGAAATAGTATAACATTAAACAGTATATCAGCAAACAGTAGATCAGTAGAACAGTAAACAGTATAACAGTAAACTGTATAACAGTAAACAATATAACAGTAGAACAGTAACAGTGTAACAGCAACAGTGAACAGTATAACAGTAAACAGCATAACAGTAAAACAATAAAAAATATAACAGTAAACTGTATAACAGTAAACTGTATAACATTAAACACTATAACAGTAAACAGTATAACATTAAACAGTATAACATTGAACAGCATAACAGTAAACAGTCTAACAGTAAACAGTATAACATTAAACAGTTTAACATTAAATAGTATAACAGTAATACAGTATAACCGTAAACAGTATAACAGTTACAATATAACAGTAATAGTAAACAGTATAACAGAATAACAAGATAACAGTAAACAGTATAACAGTAAACAGTATAACATTAAACAGTATAACATTAAACAGTATAACAGTATAACAGTAAACAGTATAACAGTAAACAGTATAACGTTAAACAGTATAACAGTAAACAGTATAACATTAAACAGTAAACAGTATAACAGTAAACAGTATAACAGTAAACAGTATAACATTAAACATTAAAACAGTAAACAGTATAACATTAAACAGTATAACAGTAAAAAGTATAACATAAACAATATAACAGTAAACCGTATAACAGTAAACAATATAACAATATACAGTATAACAGTAAACAGTACAGCGGTAAACAGTATAACATTAAACAGTATAACAGTAAACAGTATAACATTAAACAGTATAACAATAAACAGTATAACAGTAAACAGTACAACATTAAACGGTATAACAGTAAACAGTAAACAATATAACAGTATAACAGTAACAGTAAACAGTCTAACGGTAAACAGTAAACAATATAACTGTAACAGTATAACAGTCACAGTAAACAGTATAACAGTATAGCAGTAAAACAGTAAACAGTATAAAAGCATAACAGTAAACAATATAACAGTAACAGTATAACATTAACAGTAAACGGTATAAAAGTGAACAGCATAACAGTGAACACGATAACAGTTACAGTATAACAGTAATAGTAAACAGTATAACAGGATAACAGTAATAGTAAATAGTATAACAGGATAACAGTAAACAGCATAACATGAAATAGTATAACATTAAACAGTTTATCAGTAAACAGTAGAACAGTAAACAGTAGAACAGTAAACAGTAGAACAGTAAACAGTATAACAGTAAACTGTATAACAGTAAACAATATAACAGTAGAACAGTAACAGTGTAACAGTAACAGTTAACAGTATAACAGTAAACAATATAACAGTAAACAGCATAACAGTAAAACAATAAAAAATATAACAGTAAACTGTATAACATTAAACAGTATAACATTGAACAGCATAACAGTAAACAGTCTAACAGTAAACAGTATAACATTAAACAGTTTAACATTAAATAGTATAACAGTAATACAGTATAACCGTAAACAGTAAAACAGTTACAATATAACAGTAATAGTAAACAGTATACAGAATAACAAGATAACAGTAAACAGTATAACAGTAAACAGTATAACATTAAACAGTATAACAGTAAACAGTATAACAGTAAACAGTATAACGTTAAACAGTATAACAGTAAACAGTATAACATTAAACAGTATAACAGTAAACAGTATAACAGTAAACAGTACAACGGTAAACAGTATAACAGTAAACATTATAACATTAAACAGTATAACAGAAAACAGTATAACATTAAACAGTATAACAGTAAACAGTATAACATAAACAATATAACAGTAAACAGTATAACAGTAAACAATATAACAGTATAACAGTATAACAGTAAACAGTATAACAATAAACAGTATAAAAGTAAACAGTACAACGGTAAACAGTATAACATTAAACAGTATAACAGTAAACAGTACAACATTAAACAGTATAACAGTTAACAGTATAACATTAAACAGTATAACAGTAAACAGTATAACATAAACAATATAACAGTAAACAGTATAACAGTAAACAGTATAACATGAAATAGTATAACATTAAACAGTATATCAGTAAACAGTAGAACAGTAAACAGTAGAACAGTAAACAGTATAACAGTAAACTGTATAACAGTAAACAATATAACAGTAGAACAGTAACAGTGTAACAGTAACAGTTAACAGTATAACAGTAAACATTATAACAGTAAACAGCATAACAGTAAAACAACTAAAAATATAACAGTAAACTGTATAACAGTAAACTGTATAACATTAAACACTATAACAGTAAACAGTATAACATTAAACAGTATAACATTGAACAGCATAACAGTAAACAGTCTAACAGTAAACAGTATAACATTAAACAGTATAACATTGAACAGCATAACAGTAAACAGTATAAAAGTAAACAGTATAACATTAAACAGTTTAACATTAAATAGTATAACATTAATACAGTATAACCGTAAACAGTATAACAGTTACAATATAACAGTAATAGTAAACAGTATAACAGAATAACAAGATAACAGTAAACAGTATAACAGTAAACAGTATAACATTAAACAGTAAACAGTATAACAGTAAACAGTATAACAGTAAACAGTATAACATTAAACAGTAAACAGTATAACAGTAAACAGTATAACAGTAAACAGTATAACAGTAAACAGTATAACATTAAACAGTAAAACAGTAAACAGTATAACATTAAACAGTATAACAGTAAACAGTATAACATTAAACAGTAAAACAGTAAACAGTATAACAGTAAACAGTATAACATAAACAATATAACAGTAAAAAGTATAACATAAACAATATAACAGTATAACAGTAAACAGTATAACAATAGTCAGTATAACAGTAAACAGTACCACGGTAAACAGTATAACATTAAACAGTATAACAGTAAACAGTATAACAGTAAACAGTATAACATAAACAATATTATAGTAAACAGTATAACAGTAAACAGTATAACATTAAACAGTATAACATTAAACAGTATAACAGTAAACAGTATAACATAAACAATATTATAGTAAACAGTATAACAGTAAACAGTATACCATTTAACTGTATAACAGTATAACAGTAAACAGTACAACATTAAACAGTACAACATTAAACAGTATAACAGTAAACAGTATAACATTAAACAGTATAACAGTAAACAGTTTAACATAAACAATATAACAGTAAACAGTATAACAGTAAACAGTATACCATTTAACTGTATAACAGTATAATAGTAAACAGTACAACATTAAACAGTACAACATTAAACAGTATAACAGTAAACAGTACAATATTAAACTGTAGAACAGTAAACAGTACAACATTAAACAGTATAACAGTAAACAGTACAATATTAAACTGTAGAACAGTAAACAGTACAACATTAAACAGTATAACAGTAAACAGTATAACAGTTAACAGTATACCATTAAACAGTATAACAGTAAACAGTATAACATTAAACAGTATAACAGTAAACAGTATAACATTAAACAGTATAACAGTAAACAGTATAACAGTAAACAGTATAACATTAAACAGTATAACAGTAAATAGTATAACAGTAAACAGTATACCATTTAACTGTATAACATTTAACAGTAAACAGTACAACATTAAACAGTATAACATTAAACAGTATAACATTAAACAGTATAACAGTAAACAGTATAACATTAAACAGTATAACATTAAACAGTATAACAGTAAACAGTATAACATAAACAATATTATAGTAAACAGTATAACAGTAAACAGTATACCATTTAACTGTATAACAGTATAACAGTAAACAGTACAACATTAAACAGTACAACATTAAACAGTATAACAGTAAACAGTATAACATTAAACAGTATAACAGTAAACAGTTTAACATAAACAATATAACAGTAAACAGTATAACAGTAAACAGTATACCATTTAACTGTATAACAGTATAATAGTAAACAGTACAACATTAAACAGTACAACATTAAACAGTATAACAGTAAACAGTACAATATTAAACTGTAGAACAGTAAACAGTACAACATTAAACAGTATAACAGTAAACAGTACAATATTAAACTGTAGAACAGTAAACAGTACAACATTAAACAGTATAACAGTAAACAGTATAACAGTTAACAGTATACCATTAAACAGTATAACAGTAAACAGTATAACATTAAACAGTATAACAGTAAACAGTATAACATTAAACAGTATAACAGTAAACAGTATAACAGTAAACAGTATAACATTAAACAGTATAACAGTAAATAGTATAACAGTAAACAGTATACCATTTAACTGTATAACATTTAACAGTAAACAGTACAACATTAAACAGTATAACATTAAACAGTATAACAGTAAACAGTATAACATAAACAATATAACAGTAAACAGTATAACAGTAAACAGTATACCATTTAACTGTATAACAGTATAACAGTAAACAGTATAACATAAACAATATAACAGTAAACAGTATAACAGTAAACAGTATACCATTTAACTGTATAACAGTATAACAGTAAACAGTACAACATTAAACAGTACAACTTGAAACAGTATAACAGTAAACAGTATAACATTAAACAGTATAACAGTAAACAGTATAACATAAACAATATAACAGTAAACAGTATAACAGTAAACAGTATACCATTAAACTGTAGAACAGTAAACAGTATAACAGTAAACAGTATAACACTAAACAGTATAACAGGATAACTTTATTTCTAATCCTTGTTTCTTGTTACTTCTCTGTATTTTACTTCTCTGTTCAGCTCTTTGGTCTGGACTCTCACAAAATGAAAACGTTGACAGTAATTCTAAACTTCCTTCCCCTAAAGAGCTTCCAACTGTTGTTGGCTTTCAACAAGTCACATTAAGCCAGACTGAGTCAGTCACTCCACCTCCACAGGGAGCGTGACTGCTCCGTAGCACTGGGTGCTGCCGCTCAGTCCCTGGTGGAGGAAGAAGTACTACGAGCAGAACAACGGGCCTCAGAACTACTGCACTCTGCTGCAGAACACTGTGATCATGTAAAGACTAAAAAGTACACGTCTGCTTTGAAATGTGGTCGATGAAGTGTGTGTGTGTGTGTGTGTGTGTGTGTGTGTGTGAGAAAGACAGATCGAGCGCTGAAAAACAGGCGAGTGGAAGGGATGAATATTTCCCTGGCTCTGCAGGCAGTACTACTTTTGAAGGGACAATAGAAGAGGGAGCCAAGGTCTCAATCCAGACACAGGGTCCTCTTATGGTCTTCGATGGGCATCCAGAGCCATGTTCCCCTGACCGCAGAGGACCGCTTCGCTCTCGTTGGAAATCAGTGCATTTGCGAATGTGTGCATGCACATGATGGTGAGCGCTCACATGTGTGGAAATCCTTTCTGTTCTGTTTAAATGCTGTGAGTGAGCTTCAGTTTCAGCCTTTGGCTTCAAGGCACAAGGCTCAATAAATCTGTTATTGCTCTCACCAGCGCCGGTGAGAACATGGCCTGTTCCGAGGCTCCGGGGCTATTTGCTGTTGTGCCGCTGTGTTTTCGGTCAAAATCGGTCGCAATGCTGGCACGGGGCAGTCTGCCTACACTGGGAGGGCTCCACATGCCAGCTTTGGGTTGATCGGACTTGCCAGACAGAATTTAAAATGTTGTTTTGATTATGTATGACCTTCTCCAGAGTTAAGCAGTGTAAGATTGTATTTTTAGTCAGAGTTGTGGTGTGCTACAGGTCTGGTGTGATTTGTCCGTTCTGTGTTGCCGTACTTCTTTAGAGCGGCGTTGCCGTGAGACAGAGGCCTTCTTTAAAATAAAATAAGAAAATAAAAATCGCGTCGTTGTCAGTCGGTTCTTCACTGAATGACCTCCGTTACACTGGAGCCGTGACCTGTCGATCTTCTAGATCAGCTCAACGCTGCTTGCCGGGGATGCTGCGTGGACGTATAGATCCAGTTGTGGACAGTTATGATAAGAAGGTGGTGGTAGGAAGCTGTGGTAATAGCCCAGGAACATATCACAAAAGAGCAGTGCCGTCACACTGAGCTCTACAACCAGAGAGTGAAAAGGCCCTTCACTGATGTCAGTCAACGTGTGCTGTTGGCAAACAAGAAAGAAAGAGGACGTGTAGTGTCTACACGGTGATGGAAAGAAATTCTGAGGCTTGTACATCCAGGGTTTGTGACACCGTCACTTGCCAGGAGAAAGTTGTCCATCATAATCTGTTGATGTTGGTTAACTTCCTGCCTGTGGACATCGCAAGTGTGATCTCTGACCCAGCCTCATCCTCATCTGTTGTTCAGACTTTAAACTCAAATAATGATGCTGTGTCCGAAGTGGAACGTGGTTCCTTGCCTGATGAAGTGACATTAGTAGCATTAGTTATACAGGGCAGACAAGCGCTCTAGTGACACAGACTGACGAAACTAGTGACACACAGGACACTGCTACCATAGCTTCGTCCACACAGTCCCAACCTCCTAGTACACTCACACAGTTCAACAAGTTCCCTCACACAAGTCTAGGCTTGGTCGTCCAGTCAAACCAGTAACCAGATTCATTTGTGAAACGTCAGGACAGAAAGTTGCTCATGAAATGCAGCCAAATGTTTAGTTTTTTTATGCACCTGATAACATCAGGATATGGATGTATGTATGTTTGATAAGATGTTTTTTTATAGGCTATAGTTCACAGTGTAAATGGGTGTTGTGGGGTGTACTGTATAAGGCCTCCCATCGCCAGTAGTTGGGTGGGGAGATACTTGTTTTTTTCTTCATTTGCTTCATCCTTATGGGATACTTTTGAGATTGGCTGTCCTGTCATTAGGTGACCCTATTTTAAGCTTTTAGATGTAGTGAACTTATGTGCCTAAGTTTGTGTTGTGTAGTTACTGCCTATATATGATGAAATTCAGGGGAGGTGGATGTATGGGGGTGGTAGCTCAGGAGGTAGAGCTGGTCGTCTAGTAATCTAAAGGTTGCTGGTTGGATCCCAGGCTCCTCCTGCTAGCATGCTGTAGTGTCCTTGAGCAAGATACTTAACCCCTAATTGCTCCTGATGGCTGCGTCCGTCGGTGATTGAACAATTGTAAGTCGCTTTGGATAAAAGCGTCTGATCAATGACTAAATGTAATGTAACAGAGTTAAAAATGTAGTTTTGATTATGCTTCAGCAGAGTTAAGCGGTCTAAGATTGTATTATTTCTAATGGAGCCTCTTTAGAGTTGTGGTGTACAGGTCTGGTGTGTTTTGTCCATTGTGTGTTGCCGTACCTCTTTAGAGCAACGTTGCCATGAGACAGAGGCATTCTTTAAAATAAAATAAGAGGAAGATAAAAATCACGTCATTGTCCATCGGTTCTTCACTGAATGACTACCACTACACCTGCAGCAAGGTAGAGGGACACATAAGGAAGGTCCCCTCGCAGGGTAGATACTGTCATGCGGATGGTAAAGGGTAGAGGGTATAGGCTGCCATGTAGAGGGTAGAGGGTAGAGGGTAGAGGGTAGATGCTGTCATGCCGAGGGTAGAGGGTACAGTAGATGCTGTCATGCGGAGGGAAGAGGGTAGAGGCTGCCATGTGGAGGGTAGAGGGTACAGTAGATGATGTCATGTGGAGGGTAGAGGGCAGATGCTGTCATGCGGACAGAAGAGGGTAGAGGCTGCTATACGGAGGCTAGAGCGTAGAGGCTGCCATGCGGAGGGTAGATGGTACAGTAGATGCTGTAATGTGGGCGGTAGATGTTAGAGGGTAGATGCTGTCATGTAGAGGGTAGAGGATAGATGCTGTCATGTGGAGGGTAGATATTAGAGGGTAGACAAAGCAGATTAAAGGTAATAAACCAGAAGAACTTCAGAAGAGATGGGATGGATGGTGGAGAGACACATTTATGACCAGACAGTCACACTCCCATATTTCTCTGGAGGACTTTGCCAGAACGTTCGTTCCTGATGTTCAGGGTCCAGCCAGAAGGCGGCGCTGTCTCCGATCTACCACGAGCAGCTCAACTCAAAGCCTCTTTTTTTGGTCCCCCTCATATGGGTCCAGGTGGCTCGGTGTGGCATGGAAGCATTGACTCTTTGGCACCCATGTCCCTCTGGCACCCATGTCCCTCTGATAGCCATGTCCATGTAGCGTAGCAGGAGGATCCCCCCACCATTACTATCGTCGGGATTAACTTAATCAGACAACGGGCCTCAGCGACCAGAGATAACATGTTGACAACAATTCCAGCTGCAGTTACTTTTATTACTCCATACCTTCATTCATTTTTTCTTTGACAACAAAGCCTGTTTTTAAATGTTGTGACCAAAACAGGCCCTGACTCTTACGGACCTGGTCCTAGATTACTGGTGAATGAAAGACTGTTTTAGCGATTGTTCCTTTTTAGTTTTACATTCAAACTGATTTTATTTACATCCAGAAATCTCTGAGTGCCCTCTCATTAGTAAAATGTCATTTAACACAGCTTTGGGACTTGATTAAGGAAGTCTTAGTTGTTTGAGAGAGATGTAGACATTTACCCAAAACTGGACTAATCTGTTTTGGATCCTAGGAATAAAAACAACAATATTTGTTCAGCGTGTTAGTTGAAGGATGCTTTGCATTTTAACCCTTAGTGTCACAACAGTTTCACACATGAATTTTGCCAAAACCTCAGGCCTTGTGAGAAGAAGAAAAAACGAAGCAGCTTCCTCACAGCCATCCGAGGTTGACTCACTTCCTCCTTCTGCTTTCTTTCTTTCATTCTTTTTCTTTTCTCTGCCGCTCCCTTTCTGTACCTCTCATTCTCTCACTGTCTTCCTGGGTCTCTCACGCTGTTTGTGGTTGTTGCTCTACAGAGCAACGCAGATTGGAAGAGTGGCGGTAGACCGGAGGTAAGGTGGAATTTGTTGAATTCGTAGCCACACCAGCGGGACATTTAAATACTGTTTGCTTTTCTTGAGGGTCTGTATCAGAAAATGACAGAATTGACAGAGAAATGTCCTACTGTGACATTTCATTGGTGTCATGGTATGTGGATGCTGTAGATATGAAGTTGTTCCTCGGGGGGCATCGAATTCTCAGATGGGAGGTGAGAACGGGGGTGTTAATAGGGAGAAATAGGTGCCTGGAGACGCCAAGACCTGACGGTCGCTGGACAGAGCCCTCCCACCGCGGCAGCGATGGTTCTTTCTTAAATGTGCACTAAGTGCCGACAATAGTGAATCATTATATTGTGATAATTTCTTGTTCATTTGACATAAGTTGACACAATATTTAGGTGTTCTGTTCCATAAGCGGTCTTACAGTATTACCCAGCACTATTTTGAGGCTCTAATGTACTGCCTATAATCAAAGGATATCTGGTTCCAAAGTGTCCTTGAGCAAGACACTGAACCCCCTAACTGCTCATGATGGGCAGGTTGGCACCTTTCATGGCTGTCTCTGCCATCAGTGTATGAATTTGTGAATGGGTTCATTTGTGTCTGAATGTATGGTTCAATAGGTGAATTTGAGGCACATTAAAAAGCACCTTGTGGTCAATCGACTAGAAAAGGTCAGATATCAAATGCCTCCGAGCAGTGCAACAGATCTCTCTATCAATTCGTCCTTGCCTTTTCTCCAGCTGCCTCCGTCACCTTCCTTCCCACCTCTCTAATGTCCTGCCTCTCCCTCTCTTCTCCCGCAGGGTGTTGAAGAATGGCGGTGTGGATCCAGGCTCAGCAGCTGCAGGGAGATGCTCTTCGCCAGATGCAGTCACTCTACGGCCAACACTTCCCAATCGAGGTGCGACACTACCTGTCGCATTGGATCGAAGCCCAGCTGTGGTGAGTTACACCTACAATGCTGTATGTTGATCTGTGTTTGCTCATGTATGTCACCTGATATATGTACACATCTGCTCTGGCTTGTTTGTTTATGTTGAAGTTTCTCTCTTGCTGCGTCCATAAGTACTTCTGTTTTCTTTCTCTGTAGCGTAAACTGCCCATGTGACTGGGTCTGGAATATATGTAGGGCTACAGTCTTTCTCTCTCTCTCTCTCTCTCTCTCGCTCTCGCTCTCGATATATATATATATATATACAGTGGGGCAAAAAAGTATTTAGTCAGCCACCAATTGTGCATGTTCTCCCACTTAAAAAGATGAGAGAGGCCTGTTATTTTCATCATAGGTTTACCTCGACTATGAGAGACAAAATGAGGAAAAAAAATCCAGAAAATCTCATTGTCTGATTTTTAAAGAATTTATTTGCAAATTATGGTGGAAAATAAGTATTTGGTCAATAACAAAAGTTCATCTCAATACTTTGTTATATACCCTTTGTTTGCAATGACAGAGGTCAAACGTTTTCTGTAAGTCTTCACAAGGTTTTCACACACTGTTGCTGGTATTTTGACCCATTCCTCCATGCAGATCTCCTCTAGAGCAGTGATGTTTTGGGGCTGTCGCTAGGCAACAGGGACTTTCAACTCCCTCCAAAGATTTTCTATGGGGTTGAGATCTGGAGACTGGCTAGGCCACTCCAGGACCTTGAAATGCTTCTTACGAAGCCACTCCTTCGTTGCCCAGGCGGTGTGTTTGGGATCATTGTCATGCTGAAAGACCCAGCCACGTTTCATCTTCAATGCCCTTGCTGATGGAAGGAGGTTTTCACTCAAAATCTCACGATACATGGCCCCATTCATTCTTTCCTTTACACGGACCAGTCGTCCTGGTCCCTTTGCAGAAAAACAGCCCCAAAGCATGATGTTTCCACCCCCATGCTTCACAGTAGGTATGGTGTTCTTTGGATGCAACTCAGCTTTCTTTCTCCTCCAAACACGACAAGTTGAGTTTTTACCAAAAAGTTCTATTTTGGTTTCATCTGACCATATGACATTCTCCCAATCCTCTTCTGGATCATCCAAATGCTCTGTAGCAAACTTCAGACGGGCCTGGACATGTACTGGCTTAAGCAGGGGGACACGTCTGGCACTGCAGGATTTGAGACCCTGGCGGCGTAGTGTGTTACTGATGTTGCCTTTGTTACTTTGGTCCCAGCTCTCTGCAGGTCATTCACTAGGTCCCCCCGTGTGGTTCTGGGATGTTTGCTCACCGTTCTTGTGATCATTTGACCCCACGGGGTGAGATCTTGCGTGGAGCCCCAGATCGAGGGAGATTATCAGTGGTCTTGTATGTCTTCCATTTTCTAATCATTGCTCCCACAGATGATTTCTTCACAACAAGCTGCATACCTATTGCAGGTTCAGTCTTCCCAGCCTGGTGCAGGTCTATAATTTTGTTTCTGGTGTCCTTTGACAGCTCTTGGTCTTGGCCATAGTGGAGTTTGGAGTGTGACTGTTTGAGGTTGTGGACAGGTGTCTTTTATACTGATAACAAGTTCAAACAGGTGCCATTAATACAGGTAATGAGTGGAGGACAGAGGAGCCTCTTAAAGAAAAAGTTACAGGTCTGTGAAAGCCAGAAATCTTGCTTGTTTGTAGGTGACCAAATACTTATTTTACAGAGGAATTTACCAATTAATTAATTAAAAATCCTACAATGTGATTTTCTGATTCTTTCCCCCCATTCTGTCTCTCATAGTCGAGGTGTACCTATGATGAAAATTACAGGCCTCTCTCATCTTTTTAAGTGGGAGAACCTGCACAATTGGTGGCTGACTAAATACTTTTTTGCCCCACTGTATATATATATATATATATATATCAAGGAGCTAATAAGGAGTAGGGCAACCCTTTGCCTTCAAAAAACCTGCAGTCCTTCTTGGATTGCATCCTAAAGTCCTGCACTGTGAGTAGTGGGACACTTGCTCTATTCTTCAAGAAAAAAGCCTCCAGTTCTCTGAGGGACGAAGGAGGTAGAATTCTACTTTGCATTATTCAGTCCAGAAGTCTAACAAAGTTTCAATTATGTTTAGATCAGGCCACTGGAGGGCCATGGTAGGGTCTTGATGGCATCCTGGTGTTCATGAAACCACCCTTAACGTGTGTATGGAGCTGCACCCTCGGGTCCACCCTAGGGTGCACCTAGTCTGGTAAAATAGCCTCATAGTCCTTGGCGGTTCTAACCATGCAGAGCAATTATGGAATCCAATGATTCCCATAAATTGTCTGCCCATAACATTATTGATCCAGTTGTCCACATATGTTGTGGGTTGAAGGCATCGCATAGCTTTCTCCACATGTTAACCATATCATTATATCGGGTCATATTTATATGGATACAGCCAACGGTGCCATATTCTTCTGTGGTGGCCTTGCGAAAGAGATTGAACCAACTGAAAAATTTGAAGACTCCCATGTGTTCCCGTCACTGTGGTGTGGTCAAGTAGTTGGCAACACCTAAATTCAATTTGTGTAATTACGGGACTATCCATATCGCAATTCTATTTCTTTATGCATATCTCTATGTATCTCTATGTATATCTGTTGTGTTGTGTCTGTAGGGATGCCATCGACTTGGAGAACCCTCAGGAGGAGTTCAAGGCCAAGCGCCTGCTGGACAATCTGATTCAGGAGCTGCAGAACAAGGCCGACCACCAGGTGGGGGAGGATGGCTTCCTGCTGAAGATCAAGCTGGGTCACTACGCCAGCCAGCTCAAGGTGAGACCAGCAGGAACATCAAACCACACACCCAAAGTCCAGGCATTTCAGAGTCTACTCTACCTGTACTCCACATCTACTTTTCCTCCTTCGACCTCTACTCTACTCTACCTCATCTGTATGTTCTGTATAAGCAGATCTTACCAGAGTTGACAGGTGAGAAGCCACTTGTCCAGTCTGGTGCCTTATCTCCAGTAAATGACACCAGTTAGACAATTGCAAGTGTCAACAGAGGAAGAACAATCAGTCAAACTGATTTAAGTTCCAGGACCTAACAAAAGAACTGCTAACACGCGACTGTACATGCTTACACGCAAACACGCTCCGTGCCCATGTGTTCCAGAGCACTTATGACCGCTGCCCCCTGGAGCTGGTCCGCAGCATCAAACACATCCTCTACACGGAGCAGAGGCTCGTCCGAGAGGCCACCAACGTGAGTAGGGAGTGCACACACACCAACAGGCATTCACACACATCTCACATCCTTGCCCTTCATCCCACAGCAAAACTCCCAACGTGTTACTGCTGCCGTGAAGTAAGAAATATATTGGATATTCTAGATTCCAGATTATAGATTCCATATTCTAGATATCTAAGGAACTCGCTCTCTGAGGTCTGCAAATGAGCGGCGGCCGGTGCTGCCTCCGCTGCCTGGAATGAGTTCTCTATCCAGACTCTTGTCATGCGCGGTGCCCCAGTGGTGGGAGGAGCTCCCCAGCTCGCTACGCCCTGCAGAGGCACAGCAGCCTTCTAGAAACAACACCTCATCATACCTTATCTGAGACTCTTCTTCTTTCTGTTGAGGTTGACTAGATTTAAGCTTACGATTCAACTTAATTAATATGAAGGAAAAAAACACTTTTGTTCTGATTCCTTCCAGCATCTTCCACTTGTATCTGGTTGAATTTAGGAACAGGATCTGGCTTTAAGTTCCATGTTGCTCCAATGGTCCATGTCTGCTTTCATTGTTTCCAGCCTCTCATGTAAGTCCAAGTCTGCTAAATGAATGAATGTTAATGTAAACGCAATGATTCATGTTGCGTCTCTCTGCGAGGGAGGGAGAGATTTCATGTTTTATAACAAGCGCTGAACTCTAACACCATCAAGTCAGCGGACCGGAAATCATCTGCCTGCCAATAACTCCCGGGCTTGATTGATTTCCAGTCCAATCCCAGCATGCCTCTTTTTTATTACCTCACTCCCTGGCGGCCAGACGTGATGAATCCAAGATGGCGGCCGTTCCCAAAGCTCTGCCTGATTTTTTTCTCTCTGGGTCGCAGTCCAGCTCCCCGGTGGGAGGGATGATGGACAGCATGTCGCAGAAGTACCAGCAGATCAACCAGGCCTTCGAGGAGCTGCGCATCCTGACGCAGGACACGGAGAACGACCTCCGCAAGCTGCAGCAGAACCAGGAGTACTTCATCATCCAGTACCAGGAGAGTCTGCGAATCCAGGGTGAGTGACCCCCCCCGTCCCGCAAAACACGTCGATAGAGTTAGAAACCAGTGAGGCTGAGCCATGGTCCTCCAACATGGGTGTGATCGCCTGCAATCAGCCTTTTATACCAAACAGAAAAAAAGGATGAAGCACGGTGATAAAGTTGTTTGGAGGAAGGTTTGAATCAGAGATCATTTTGTTCCTTCTTCAGTCTCTTACTCCAACGGCTCCATCACCTGGAAGCTTCTCTGTTTGTCCTGCTTCTGAACTTGAGCCCATTAGCCGCTGTCCTTACTTGTGCAGCCAATCAGGGTGCAGCGCAAACGCAGAGCTGCAGAGACGTGTTGATGTGTGTCACATGTTTGGAGGCGTCGTCTTTACCCAGAAGCCTCAGCTCTGTCCCTATTGTCCCCAAGTGTTCCCCAGAAGAATTAGAATTAGAAGAATCTTTACTGATCACACACACACACACACACACGTGCTTTGGGTGGTGCTGGTGAAATGGTTCCTCTGCATTTCTCCATCCTTGCTTGTCCTTCCTCCGGGGGGGGCAGCAGGAGCAGGGGGCAGCGTATAGTCTTGTCGTTGGCGGTTCTAACCCACCGGAGCACGGTGCCAACAGCGCCCCAGGCGGGAATCGAACCCAGGACCTTCTTGCTGTGAGGCAGCAGTGTATCCTGGAGACTGCAGGCCAGGCCAGGTCTGTTGTGTATATTTGTGAATTCGAGTAACCCCCCCCCCCATCGCCCCCCAACCCCCAGCCCAGCTGTCGAGCCTCTCCACGCTGCCCCCTGCTGACAGACAGCTCCGGGAGCCCGCCCTCCTCAGCAAGAGAGCCACCATGGAGGCGTGGCTCACCAGAGAGGCCAACACG
>NC_137205.1:32369417-32374417 GCF_960531495.2 Zeus faber | reverse complement strand
ATTCAAACATTAATGCCTCCGAGACATGCAGAGATACTTTAAACTTGAGTCTCATGCATAGCAGCGGTAGAAGAAGACCTGGAGATCACAGAGCAGAGGGATCTGATGAACAGTGAAAACTGCAAAGGCCCCACGACAGCGCCCTGAGGGCCACCAGGTGCCAGGTGGTTAGGGTTAGGGTCAACAGCCTTTGACGTAGCAGACAAGTCAAGTAGAATTAAGTACAGAGGAGAAGGATGCAGTGTAGCTCTATCAGTGTGGAGGGCCTCAGCAGTTTTTGGAGAGAGAAGCCTTGAAACCAGATTGAAGGAGGTTCAGGAGGCTCTTCGGAGAAAGATGGAAAGAGAGTTCTTTGGACACTGCTCAAGAGTTTGGGATAGATCAACCAGGAGGGATATCCTGTGGACAGCAGTAGAGTCATGGAAGGGTTCTGGAGAAGGGCCTTGACTCTGGCAGTCCTGAAGACCTGAAGACAGGAAGAAGTTTATCAAAAGACGAGGAAACGCATGTCAGGGCAGATGGTTTGAAGAGGAGGGGCAGGGACAGGATTGAGAGATTGAGATCTCATTCAGAGCATTGCCCATGTTTGACCAAGGAACAAAAACAGAGGTGGTTCAAAGTACCCGTCAACCAAAAACCTGAGCCTTTGACTCTTTGGCCTTTGGCCCACCTCTGTTTTTTATTGACCTAGCGAATTGAAGTACCCACCAGTAAGTGACAGCAGACTCAAATCAATTCCTTCCTACAAACCTTAAATGAATGGACGGCTGATCACCCTGCTTTGAACTTGATCCTTTTAACAAATCTGCTCGGGCTGAAGAGTCTAGAGGAGATCAATTTTGCGATGGGATCCTCAGTGTGTTTTGGATGTGTTCAGACCCAAGATGTATGTGCCTTTTTAAGAGACGCACTATTGCTACTGTATGTTATGGTCCGAGGGTTAGGGTTAGGGTTAGGGTTAGGGTTATATAACATGCCGAGATCACCCGGTACCTTCAGCGTCCCATAATGTACAGAGAAAGCATGTCTCTGTCATGCCCATACAACATTGATCACAGACCTCTTCATGGGATGTGCTGCTGTCAGAGAACAAGTATGGCTTAAGTTTGTCTTTCTCTCCGGTAAGTTTGTTCAGTATTACTCTAAAACCTCTGGAGGTTCTAGACTGGGAAGGCGAGGCACTGCGGCCGCTTGTCTTTCTGCTGGAAAGTCATAAAGTAACACTGAGAATGGAACACACCAGAATAGAATTACTATGTTTTTCCCAAGGAGGCACTTCTAGTGAAATATCCGGTTTGTGTCCTTTGCTGTTCTTTGTCAGTCAGTAAAACCTCCCACATGGTGACAAAGCTGCTTTTGGATCTTTTTGTTTTAGAGAGTAAAGACTTCATCCTTTATCCCGATGCCGAGTCTCAAAGTGATCATTTCAGCTTGGATTGGTTGAGTGAAGTTTCTGCAGTCGATTCAAATCTCTAATGATTAGTGACACCGATGGGAGGCGTGAACCTTCACTGTGGCTTCAGAGGGAACATTTTAAAGTTGTATTTTATTCCCCCTCTGTTCTAATTTCAGCACTTTCATCATCGAGAGGCAGCCCCCGCAGGTCCTCAAGACTCAGACCAAATTTGCAGCCACTGTGCGCCTCCTGGTGGGCGGGAAGCTGAATGTGCACATGAACCCTCCCCAGGTCAAAGCCACCATCATCAGCGAGCAGCAAGCCAAGGCGCTGCTGAAGAACGAAAACACCAGGAAGTGAGTCGCTCGTTTTCCCCGCTGTAACTTCACATGAGTGTTGTACAGATCATATTGTAAGCTCTGTATATCTACATATCTTTATATATATATATATAGACATATTTGATGTGGTACAGGTTCTCAAATAGAGCCCTCTGTCATCAATGTTTTATTGAATTTGTTCACCACACCTCCAGACGGCACCACAGTGAACCACCATCCACCAGACCCACGTCCAGTCCCCCAAGCCAACTCTATTCCTTGTATACATGCACATAGAGCATTATAACAAACAATAATAATAATAAATACAACTGCCGGCAGTAATACACAGGGTCCAATGAAGTCGTTTTAGGTTTTACAGTTTTCTGTGTTCTGTGAAACACAGCACAAGTTCTAAAAGTTCTAAAGACCATGGACTTATGTCTGGACCAATCAACATGCACTTTGGTCACTGCATTTTGCTCTTCTGGCGTTCAGTTTAAATATCCTTGGAGAACAAATTACGATCGTCTTAGAACCCATCTTATCATCTTAGAACTTCCTGCGGTGCCAAAACGTCTTCTTTTATAGTTTCTTGGGTTTTGTTAAACGCAAGAGGAGTTACAGTTTACGGAGTTTCCTTTAAACGCAGCCCCGGCTCAAGCTGCTTTCACACATGAACTCCGGACAATGTCCAGATAATCAGGTCTGGACATTGTCTGGAGTTACCCTTTCCCACATGTAGCACACAACCCGAGATTGTCTGTGTCAGACACGTTCACACCTACTGGAAATACTGTGTTTGGTTTTGCCGAGGGGCGGAGCCCTGGTAGAGTGCGCAGGAGGTGATGCACTGATGCATGACATTGCAGAGTTTTACAGCACACCCAAGATGGCGGATGAGGTATACCGACTTATAAGTAATTGTAACTTTTTTTCATGTAGTAAGTGAAGTAATTTAATTAATTTGACATAATTTCCCCCTGGGATTATTAAAGTATTTCTGATTCTGATTCTGATTCTGATGTACTTTGACTTATCAGCAATAAAAACAAAAGAGCATGAAAGAATATAAAGGAAAGCAGAAGTCGTATAAAGCAGCTACGCTTTGTGATCCGCACAAAGGTAAATGACCCTTCTTCACCATTGGTGTCATACACGCAAATGACTGGAGGGAAATTAGTTCCGAGAGACGAAGCTTGGACTTGCACATCTTCGGATCACGATGTCACGAAGCGGCCTGCTCCTGAAACTAATGAAATTACGACAGATGTTCACAAATTTCTGCTCCAAATGTAGATCGATATTGACAACGTCTTCCCGCGCAGGTGTACAAAGCAACCAGTACCGATGGAGTCTGGACGCAGCGGCCCATGCCAAAGCCCCCCCAAAGCTACAACCTACGCATAACAAATCGGATGATGATGTCACAAAAGGCCCTGCTCCACCACCCCAGTATAAATTCATAAGCTTGTGTAAATACATAGATATACCAATCACCAGCCACCACCCAGCCAACCAGGAAGGCAAACACCCACCGATCCAGTCAGCCTGCAACCCAAACCAGTCACTCAGCCAATGGGTCATTTCGTATTTTTACTAAATGGACAAAACTTAAAATCAACCCACCAAACTGGCCAAGGTCACCGAGCATCACCTTATCAAACATAATTAACATAATGCAACAAACAACTCCCTCAGCTCTTCAGCCTCATCTTCCTCACCCCTTCTGCTCTTCAGCCTCATCTTCCTCACCCCTTCTGCTCTTCAGCCTCATCACCCTCACACCTTCTGCTCTTCAGCCTCATCTTCCTCACCCCTTCTGCTCTTCAGCTTCATCTTCCTCACCCCTTATGCTATTCAGCTTCATCCTCATCTTCCTCAGCCCCTCTGCTCTTCAGCTTCATCTTCCTCACACCCTCTGCTCTTCAGCTTCATCTTCCTCACACCCTCTGAACTTCAGCTTCATCTGCCTCACCCCCTCTGATCTTCTGTCCTCCAGCGAAAGCAGCGGCGAGATCCTCAACAACAACTGTGTGATGGAGTACCACCAGACCACGGGCACACTGAGCGCTCACTTCAGGAACATGGTGAGAACACAGGTTCAGGTTCCCTCTCAGAGTGTGAGAACTTAGTCTGCCGATGTACGTACCTCACACAGGTACTCTTGCTTTTGGAGGAAGCTTCAAGATGTTTCCATGGATTATTTACCGTACATCTCTGACTCTCACTTCATGATGCATGACCTCATGTTTGGGAGGACCCCGAACGGAGATGAAAACATGTTTATCATCAATCTCATGTTGCCTCTTTGACTTCCACCCTCCTTCACTTCTTCCCTACCTCTCTTGTAGTCCCTGAAGAGGATCAAGCGGTCGGACCGGCGAGGGGCGGAGTCGGTTACGGAGGAGAAGTTCACCATCCTTTTCGAATACCAATTCAGTGTCGGAGGCAATGAGCTGGTGTTCCAAGTCAAGGTAAAACCAGCGCTCACACTCCAACTCAACTCAAGAACCGCTCAATGTCCAACTGCAAACGAATTGTTACAAACTCCTTTTCAGACAATTCTTCCCTAAATGTTACTTATCTTATGCCTCTGATGCGGGAAAATGTTTACATTTTGTTTTGGGAAATCATTACAAGGTTTTGCTTTGTAAAATCATTAAAAGTCTGAAAGTTTTCCTGAGTCTGAGTAAGATGTCAAACTAAATATCTAGTGTAAACACCAGTGGTGTCGTTAGGGTTGGGCTTGACGCTTTCCCCCAATGTTTTATAAGGAGCCCCAAATCTAAAACAGTCCTGCAGGGCAGGCTCAGCGCCCCAGTGGCTCCCTCCCTGACGGTACTGACGTTGCTGGGATCAGTACTCCGTTTCCTTATGGAATGAAACATGCACCATGCTGATTGGGGACACTTTCTCCATCAATCTCAAACCCCCCCACCCCCTGAAATACATTTAAATTGTATTTTTGACTTGACCTCGGCGTGTTGTTCATGCATTGTTCTGGTAACAGTTCTGTTGGTTGTATTGGTTGTGTTGGTTGTGTTAGTTGTGTTGGTTTTGTTAGTTGTGCTGGTTGTGCAGGATGGTGTTGGTTGTGTTGGTTGTGTTGGTTGTGTTGGCTCTGTTGGCTGGTGTTGGTTGGTGTTGGTTGTGTTGGTTGGTGTTGGTTGTGTTGGTTCTGTTGGTTGGTGTTGATTGTGTTAGTTGTGTTGGTTGTGCTGGTTGTGTTGGTTGTGCTGGTTGTGTTGGTTGTGCTAGTTGTGTTAGTTGTGTTGGTTGCG
>NC_137205.1:32331917-32356917 GCF_960531495.2 Zeus faber | reverse complement strand
CCTCCATTTTCCATGTGATGTGAAGTCACAATGTGAAACCGTTTTGAATCGTACTACTTTTCCACACGCGGAGCCACTGTTGTGGAGGGGGCATGTCATTGACGTCACCAGCACTTCCGTGAACAAGACGAGGATCCTGTTTCACTTGTCTGTGAAAACTTCTCCGTATCGTTATGGATTACGTGAAGCGGGTGGAGGAAGCTCTGAATCATATTTCCGACCTTAACCTGACCAGTGCGATGGATCCAAGTCAGTGTAAGCAGCGCGTACTGGACTTCATTTTCCTGTCACTCCGGACTTGGAGAACATTTCAAACAGTGGATTTCAAACTTAACATGATGAAACAGAATATTTTCAAGAATAAACAGAAAATAAATTCCACTTTTATAAAACATGTATATTCTTACTGTTAATAAAAGCTTTTTTAAAAACAAAAATAGTTGTGTTGTTGAGCTGTTCAGCGCTGTTGGTGATTGGCCCATTCAGCCGGATGTTAAGTAGCCATGAGGCTTTGTTGGTCCTCCAAGCCCAGTTGCATTGTGGGAGCTGAATGAAGCTGGTGTGGGTCAAACTTTGAAGGTGATTATCTCAGAATCACAGTTTGCCAAACCCTTGTCATCAACAATCATAGCTTTTGCTTGATTTGCACAAGTGACACCTTGTTTGGAAGCTTGGATTTTCCACTTTCAAATGACCCTAAAGTACGCGGTGGGTCACTTTTTTTTATTATTAATACAATTAAAATTATTATTAGGATTTATTTTAATGTTCACGTAAATACCAGGTGTGAGCAGGGACTAAGCCCCGCCCCCTCTGCTGCAGGACGGACGCCATGTTGGAGCCGGACGGCGACTTCGATCTGGATGACACCATGGACGTGGCGCGGCACGTGGAGGAGCTGCTCCGACGGCCGATGGAGAGCCAGTGGAGCGGGCAGCAGTCCTGACCTCTGACCCCGTGCATGGCAAAAAATGTCCCCCCCCCCCCTCCCCCCACGCGCGACACACGGCCCACCCTGGAATTTCCATCATCTCTCCTTCACAGTTTCACTTCTGTTCAGATGCTATAATGTGAAATTCTAACAACGACCGCGATGGTTCGTCCTGTTGGCGTGACCGGCGTGCATGTCCGTCCCTGATGCCCCGCCCGTCGCGCCCTGACGCAGCATAGTCAAGATGGGAAACGCGTTCCCTGCTGCATGTATTTGCGGTTGATTTGCCGTCAGATGTTTTGTTATTTTCTAAATGCTACTGTATGACTTCATGTACTGTTTTTCCCTCATGTTTTTGTTGTTTCTGTAAATGTTCATGTTGACATCGACCCTTCTCCTCAGACTGAAAGAAGATACTAATGGTGGCTTTGAAAAGGAGCTTTCTGGGTTTTCAGGGGTTTGCTCTTTCTTCTGGGAGGTTTGGTCCAAACACACTAACACGACCTGGAAGCATCCGTCAGCATGGCGAGAAGAGAAAGCAACAAGTTCACAGGCTCTGTTCATCTGCTCCATCTGTGGGGTTTGGCTGTGGGCGGGATTGTTTCTCCACCTCCGTCCGTGGTCCACATGGACCATCAGCTGCTGAAGAGTCCTTGTCTCCTGGTTTGTACCGGGTCTACTCGGACTGGGCGGGGCAGGGCGGGGCGGGGGGGTCGGAGCAGGTGAAGGTTTGGGAGGAAGGAACTGTGATTGAAATCAGGAAGGAGGCCAACGTTCCTCACCTTCCCTTGTGGGACGTCACAGCTGGAGAACAGGACTCTGGACCTTCTGACCAACTACAACTTTGTGTCGGAGCCTCTGACGCTCACGTCACCGCTCCCTACGCCCCCACCCACGGGGGTGGGGTCCAGATGGAACTGGCTCCATGCAGTTTCTACTCTTATTCATCATCAACTCTACCTCACGTCGCTTCTTCTGGTTGTTCCCTGTTTCCTGTTTATTGGTTGTTATTGTTGTTGTTGTTGTTGTTCCCATTCAGCCACACCCGTATACAGTTGCACACGGAATGGCCTCCGCTCATCTATGTGCACAGGATCATCAGTATTTTCCAAATGTCGGATGTGTGGGTTCCCCCTTTCTCGTTTCCTCACTTCCTGTCCGTCACGTCACTCTGCCCCCTGCAATTCGCTAACGCTGCGTTCCACCTCCTCCTGGGAAAAGGAATTCAGGCTATTTAAAAGTCGGAATTCCAAGTCGGAATTTTGGGGCAAATCGCTTGGACGCGAGAATTTGGTACAAGCACCATCGTCATGGCAACATGAGGACCTGGAATCTGTGACTTCAAATAGAAT
Source organism: Zeus faber (assembly GCF_960531495.2). Lineage (NCBI taxonomy): Eukaryota > Metazoa > Chordata > Actinopteri > Zeiformes > Zeidae > Zeus > Zeus faber. Next base: position 32,354,634 of record NC_137205.1, on the reverse strand, counting down.
GCGGATTAAACCCAAAGTGCTGAAAACCAGGCAGCGTTAAGGTGTAAACGCTGCCTGGTTTTCATCGTGAACTCTGTTTTGCTAATTATTGTTAGCATGCTAACCAGCTAGCATGCTAACCCCCTGTGTAACTTTGGCACCGGTACCGCCTACTTCTCAAAGACACGCAAAGACATCACGCCTTGGACACAGTGGACGAACGCCAGGTCTGTTTGCTCCGACTTCGGGCGGCGCAAACAGACACAATCAGACGACACAATCAGACGCTCCTCCACAATCAGTGGAGGAGCGTCAACACAGCGCCCCTGGTGGAGAGCACCTCCATGACAACGGTGTGACGGATACTTTTTGAATTTCAGACTTTGCCTTGATGACGGAGCGTCAGAATCTCATTTTCACCAGGAAGTTGTTGACACAAATACACTAACGGAAGATCTTTTGTTTGGCTTTTTACTCAGGACTCAGAAAATGGAACACACTGTTTTTCTTCCATTTTTGGTCGCTATAAATAACCCACATGGAAAACACAAAGGGACAAAATGGGACCGACAGCTTCACCGCTGGACTCGTGGAAACACGACGACCGAACAGGAAGCTCCTCCATTTTGTTTCTTCTCTGTCAAGATGGAGCTTCAGTCTGATCCACCAGAGGGCGACTCAGCGCTGACTCTGTTCTGGACCAGATTTTAAGCTACGACCAGATTCATAGACGTCACATTGAGGGACGAGTTGTGTCCGAGGCATCATGCTGATCCCGGTTCTGGTTCCGGTTCCGGATTCAGAAAACCAGGAGTTTCCTCTTGGTTCCGTTTCCTCTCGTTTCTTTGTTGTGTCTGCTCCCTGGTTCTCTCCTCCCTCCATCGTTCTTCTTTGCCGCTGGGTGTCCTTGCTGCTGCTTCCCAGCCCGGAGGAATGCCCCTGAGCAGATAAAACCAGAACCCTGCCCCCCACCCGCAGAACCACGCCCCCTCAGAACCCCGCCCATCAGAACCACGCCCCCTCAGAACCACGCCCCCTGCCAGATGCAAGCGTTTCATGATTAACAAACAAAGAGAATAAAGAGAAAGTCCCGGCAGTCTCCACCACCATGCTGTAGTAACACTGTGGTTGTGGCACTCGCCTGATGAATGTGACCCCGTGACCCCGCGACCATGTCACCCTCTGACCCCTCGCCCCCATGAACCCGTGACCGGGCGACTTATCAGCCGCAGGAAATTGAAAATGTCTCCTATGTGCCGTGTTGTGGTGTTTATCTCTGAGTTCCCTCCACCCATTCTGTTATTTTCCTTGTTGGGTGGTGTCTGGTGACCCCTCCCTGTTCACACCCGGCTCCTCCTCCTGTTTCCACGGCGACGCTGTGTTCCTGTCCACGTGTCCTGTTCCTCTTTTCAGTTGAGGAGTGGAAAGAAATAAATAAAGTTTTATAAATAATTTGACATTTTCATGGTGTGTGAGCTCAGTTTGTTATTGTGAAATAAATGGTATTTGTGATCACACCATCCATGTTGATATGGATGATGCTCCACCCAAAACACTGTGTCCTTTAATGGTGGATGCAGGGCTGGGTAGCAGGTGATGGGGGAGTAGGAGGTGCTGCTCCTGTCCTGTTTTCACTCAGAGGAGCATGCAGCATCAAGTGGATGGAGCTTCAACACATCTCCTCCTCCTCCTCTGCCCCCTCCTCCTCCTCCTCTCCTCCTCTTCCTCATCTTGTTCCGCCTCCTCCCTCTCTTCCTCCTCCTCTTCTCCTCTTCTTCTTCCCTTCTCATCTTCCTCCTCCTCTTCTTCCTTCTCCTCCTTCTCCTCCTCCTCCTCTTCCTCTTCTTCCTCCTCCTCCTCCTCTACCCCCTCCTCCTCCTCCTCTACCCCAAACCTTCTCCTCCTCTCCTCCACTTCCTTATCTTGTTCCTCCTCCTCCTCCTCCCTCTCCTTCCTCCTCTCCTTCTCCCAGAGGAGCATGCAGCATCAAGAGGATGGAGCTACAACACATCTCCTCCTCCTCCTCTTCCTCCTCCTCTTCTTCCTCCTCCTCTTCTTCCTCCTCCTCCTCTTCTTCCTGCTCCTCTTCTCCTCCTCTTCCAGAAACATTTTTCCTCCTCCCCCTCTCCTCCTCTTCTCCTCTTCATCCTCTTGTTCCTCCCCCTACTCCTCCTCCTCCTCTTCTCCTCTTCCTCCTCCTCCTTCTCCTTCTTCCTCCTCCTTCCTCTCCTCCTTCTCCTCCTCCTCTTCTCTTGTTCCTCTTGTTCCTCATCCTCATCTGCCTCATCCTCCTACTCTTCCTCCTAAGTCTTCTAACTCCTCTTCCTCCTCCTTCTCCTCCTCCTCTTCTTCTCTTGTTACTCCTCCTCATCCTTCTCCTCCTCTTCCTTCTTCCTCCTCTTCCTCCTCCTCCTTAGTCTTCTTCCTCCTCCTCCTCCTCCTCCTCCTCCTCAGTCTTCTTCCTCCTCCTCATCATCCTCCTCCTCCTCCTCCTCCTTAGTCTTCTTCCTCCTCCTCCTTCTCCTCCTCCTCCTCTTCCAGAAACATCCTTCTTCTTCATCCTCCTCCTCAGAAATGATTCACTCTCAATAAGTGCATCTGAATTTTCCATTATAAGGTCATTGAGCCTCCAAACCCTTATGGAATAAACAAAAGATACCAACATTAAAAATAAATAAATAAATTTATATATATATATATATATATATAAACTACATTTGAATGCCATTTGTAAACCTGCAATATGGTTTAAATTCCAATTACAGTAACAATAATAATATCTATCAATGATGATTCAAGTATATTCATATGTATTGAAGTTATGACACTTATAAAATCTGTCATCAGTGTCAACACAAACAAAACAGAAAAACCTGCAATGTCAGTGGTTGATGTCTGTGCGGAAAACATGTTTCCTTCCCTGGATGGGTGAAGCTTTTATTAATGGATCTTTTATTAGATGGATGTCATCTTTTTGTGGGTTGTTCCTCCTTCAGTAGCAGCTGTTTCTCTGCTGCACACTGCTGCACCCTTGTGGCGGAGACAGGGTATCACAGAGAACCAGCACTGAACCTGCACTGAACCAGCACTGAACCAACAGTGAAACAGCACAGGGCTCTGTGTCTAATTGTATATTGATTGGATCAAATATACCAAGCCTAAAATACAGACTCTGACCCAGGGTGACTTCACCTTAAAGAAAACACTGGACTCTGAAACAGGCTTACCATACCTTAAACCAACGAAACAGAACTGGTTCCCTTCCTGGGGACCTGGTTCCCCAGAACACCACGGTCCATCGGCCTCCTTCGACCACGGTGACGACAAACGGCCGCCTCCTCCCTTCCTCCTCGCGCTGCTCTGTTGTCTGGTGAAGGCGTGGCCGGACTTGGCTGTTGCGGGGCTGCTTGGAGGGGTGGCCTGGCTGCTGGGCTGCTGGATGGTCCTGGCGGTGGCAACGGGGCGGAGGAGCTAGCTGCCAACGGTTATCTCTGGTGGTTGATGCGGCTGCTGGTCTTAATGATTTATTTTAATCTACATGTTGCAAAGCTTTTTAATTAAAAAATCTGAGCTATTTTTTTATTTACATTTTTTAAATTACAAAGTTCAATATTTTTGTAATGAGTTCACTTAAACTTGGTCTATGTAATAATAGTTTCAAGTTTATTGTCAAATACTTGATAACAATACAATTACAAGTAATGAGATTCTTAGTCTCAGAGCCACCTCAACCTTACATAATACGTAAAATAAGGGTATAGTAATGATTAAAATAAAACAGTATTTAAAAACAGAGTTAAAAAAGTATTTAAACAGTTAATTTTTTAACAGCATTTTTAAATCTAAAACAATGCCACAACAATGCAGTGTGATACAGAATGGTAAGATGTGTTGACACAGTGTTAAGACAAACACTGCAATATACTATTTAGAGGTAAAATCAACACCAGGGATATAATAATAATTTGTACAAACGTTACAGAGTCCAAACAGTAAATGGGTCCTTTTGAACACTCAAGATTATTTTTCTGTTGATACAGTTTAAACTCCATGATTTACTTCACGGATTAGTCGCCAACTATTAAATAAATCTCCATGTGTTAGTAAAGTAGATATTTGATTCCTGCTCTACATGTATATGGGATAGGCTTATGTATATGGGATAGGCTATTATGTATATATAGATATGTGCATTAAAGTGGCATGTGAATACAGTACAGTATACAACAGTACGGCACAGCAATACAGTAACACCAAACAGAACAGCAATACAGTGCAGTATGCAGTGATCAAGAACAGTGGTACAATATGTGGTACAGTATGCTACATACAGTACAGTAAGGTTGTGGAGCCTATGTGTGTGTCCCAGTGAGTGTCTCAGTGAGGACCCCTGGTGAGTTCAGCGTTGACAGTTCTTATGTCTTGATGTAGAAACTCTGTATCAGTCTCTGTTCTTGCTGTGTGGCTGAGGAGGCTCTTGCTCAATCGCAGCAGCTGGAACAGTCCGTTGCTGGGGTGGTGAGGATCCTTCATGGAAGACAAGGACTCTTTGTGGTGGAATGAGGAAGTACAGGAGGGTATAGAGCAGAAGAGGTTGAAGAAATGGGATAGTCAGAGAGATGAAGAAAGTAGACAGGGGTACAAGCTGATGCGTCACAAGGCAAAGAGAGAAGTGGCAAAGGCAAAGGAAAAGGTGTACGACGAGTTGTATGAGAGGTTGGACAGGAAGGAAGGAGAAAAGGACTTGTACCGATTGGTAAGACAAAGGGACCAAGCTGGGAAGGATGTACAACAGGTTAAGGGTGATGAAGGATAATGATGGGAATGTGCTGACTAGTGAGGAGAGTGTGTTGAGAAGGTGGGAGGAGTACTTTGAGGAGTTGATGAATGAAGAAAATGAGAGGGAGAGAAGAGTGGATGATGTGGGGATAGTGGATCAAGAAGTGCAGCAAATTAGCAAGAATGAGGTGAGAACAGCATTAAAGAAGATGAAGAGTGGAAAGACAGGTGGTCCAGATGACAAACCTGGGGAAGCATGGAAATGTTTAGGTGAGATGGCAGTGACTTTCCTAACGAGACTGTTTAACACCATCCTGGAAAGGGAGAGGATGCCGGAGGAGTGGAGAAGAAGTTTACTGGTACCATCTTCAAGAATAAGGGAGACGTACAGAGCTGTAGTAACTACAGGGGAATAAAGTTGATCAGCCACAGCATGAAGCTATGGGAAAGGGTAGTGGAGGCGAGGTTAAGAGGAGCGGTGGGGATCAGCCAGCAGCAGTATGGTTTCATGCCAGGAAAGAGTACTACAGATGCAATGTTTGCTTTAAGAATGCTGATGGAAAAGTACAGGAAAGGCCAGAGGGAGTTGCACTGCGTCTTTGTGGATTTAGAGAAAGCATATGATAGGTTGCCGAGAGAGGAAGTGTGGTATTGCATGAGGAAGTTGGGGGTGGCAGAGAAGTACGTAAGAGTGGTACAGGATATGTATGAGGGCAGTCAGACAGTAGTAAGGTGTGCAGTAGTGGTGACCAAGGCATCAAAGTGGAGGTGGGACTGCATCAAGGATCAGCTCAGAGCCCTTTCTTGTTGCAGTGGTGATGGACAGGTTAACAGATGAGATCAGGCAGGAGTCTCTGTGGACTATGATGTTCACGGATGACATTGGGATCTGTAGCGAGAGTAGGGAGCAGGTGGAGGAGAGGCTGGAGAGGTGGAGGCATGCATTAGAGAGAAGAGCAATGAAAGTCAGCAGGAGTAAGACGCAATACATGTGCCTGAATGGGAGGGAGGGCGGAGAAAAGCTGAGAATGCAAGGAGTGGAGGTGGAGAAGGCAGTTGAGTTCAAGTACTTGGGATCGACCATCCAAAGCAGCAGAGAGTGCGGGAGAGAGGTGAAGAAGAGCGTACAGGCAGGGTGGAGTGGGTGGAGAAGAGACTACAGGCAGGGTGGAGCGGGTGGAGAAGAGACTACAAGTAGGGTGGAGTGGGTGAAGAAGAGAGTACAGGCAGGGTGGAGTGGGTGGAGAAGAGAGTACAGGCAGGCTGGAGTGGGTGGAGAAGAGAGTATAGGCAGGGTGGAGTGGGTGGAGAAGAGAGTACAGGCAGGCTGGAGTGGGTGGAGAAGAGAGTACAGGCAGGGTGGAGTCAGTGGAGAAGAGAGTACAGGCAGGGTGGAGCGGGTGGAGAAGAGTGTCCAGAGTGATCTGTGACAGAAGGGTTCCAGCCAGAGTGAAGGGGAAGGTGTACAGGACGGTAGTGAGAGCAGCCATGTTGTAGGGTTTAGAGGCGGTGGCACCGACAAAAGGGCAGGTGGATGAAGATGAGGTGGCAGAGTTGAGGATGTGGAGGTTTTCATTGGGAGGGACAAGGATGGACAGCATTAAGAATGAGGACATTACATTACATTGATCAGACGCTTTTATCCAAAGCAACTTACAAATATTCAAACAGCGACGGACGCAGCCATCAGGAGCAATTAGGGGTTAAGTGTCTTGCTCAAGGACACTACAGCATGCTAGCAGGAGGAGCCTGGGATCCAACCAGCAACCTTAAGATTACTAGACGAGACTCGACGACCAGCTCTACCTCCTGAGCTACCATCCCACATTAGAGGGACAGCTCAGGTTGGACAGTTGGGTGGAAAAGAGGCCAGAGTGAGATGGTTTGGACACGTGTGGAGGAGAGATGAGAGTTACATTGGGAGGAGGAGGCTGAGGGTGGAGCTGCCAGGCAAGAGGAAAAGAGGAAGCCAAAGAGAAGCTTGATGGATGTGCTGAGGGCGGACAAGCAGGCGGGTGGTGTCAGGGAGGAAGATGCACAGAACTGAAGGTGTTGGAGGCAGATGATCCGCTGTGGCCACCACTAACGGGAGCAGTCCAGAGAAGAAGAAGAAGAAGAAGAAGAAGAAGAAGAAGAAGAAGAAGAAGAAGAAGAGGTTTCATAGAAATTTCTGGATAAAAAGTTTTCCAAACGTTTCTACACAAATGACATTTTCTGTTTCCTATGATATCATGTTTAATATTTTGTAGTGTTTTGACATATCGCTGTTATCATTTCCAAACAGTTTTCTGTGCTAATGAACTAGTCGCTCATACTGTAGAATGAATAGATGTAGAGTTTCTCTGCCGGGAAAACTGTGTTTACACTTTAATTTAGCACCAATTTTATCCCCACCAGCTGCCACGGTTGTGATGTCACCAATATGACGTGTTTGTATGTTTATTTGTCTCTTTTTCAGCCTTTTCCTGATAAATCGTCAGTACAAACACCGGGAGCTACAACTGCAGGAAGCCACACTGTGACGCGCCAACTGAGGTAAGTCCACTACAACTCCCATCAGGCATCGCGTCATGAATCATCCAATCACAGAGTCATGATTTCTGGAGCCATCTTTGATCATGTGACATAAATGCCGCGCGCTGATCTAGCCAGACGTCAACACCGCCGCCATATTGGCACGGTGTCACTCCCACTCTGCAGGTGTGTGTGTGTGTGTGTGTGTGTGTGTGTGTGTATAATCTGTGTCATACTTTGTTGTGAGAATAATTACAGAAATTGTTTGAAAGAAGACATAAACATAACATAACATCAACCATTGACTTGTGTACATAATATAGACGTGGACGGGTTCTTTTTTGTTTTCTTATTTGTTTGACAGAGTTAATATGAACTTGTTATGGCGATTGAAGGAAACAGGTGAGGACGAACACAGGTGAGGACGAACACAGGTGAGGCAGCGGTTTGCCTCCCGGGCAGACAGGGGTGTGGAGGCTCCACAGGGGCGATGTCCAAAGCTCTTGAATGTGGACAAGAAGCTGGAGCGGCTGGTTTGCTTCCCTGCCCGTGCAGCTGTCCTGGGGAGGCTGAACAAGCTTGTGAAGAACGCTGCTGGAGTCCCCTGCGTCACCCTGGACCCTGCAGAGGATGAGGACGAGAGCCCGGGTGGCCCCTACCGGAGCCTCCTGGTGAGTGTGCTGCTGGAGCACTGCAGCGTCCCTGCACTACTGAATAAACTGTCTGTCTGTGTTGTCGGCCATTAGCTGCTGATCACCGCGCAGACCAGTTGTTATCTCTGCTTCAGAATATCAGGTTCACATTTTGAACAAACGGTGGAACCACCACTTGAAATACCATCACAATGCCATTATTGTTATTTTTCTAAACAGTGCTGCAGTCTGCTATATACTATATAGTATTTTTTTGGTATCACTTTAATTCTAGTCCTTTTTGACTACTTCTGCTTTTGTAACACCTTAGTTCCACCTGGGGATTAAAGTTTAGTCGTATTAGATCTTATAGGAGTTACTCTGTAGCTGTCAGTTAGTTAGTATATCTGTGTATCTGCTGCCATGTCAGAGTTGTACCACAAGGGGGAAGTGATTTACCACAGATGGTGATTATTCCATTGGCACCTTCCACGGTGTGTCTGCTCAACAGTTCCAACAGTGGAAGTGCTACTGTTCCAAAAAGAGGCTTTCTCTCTTGCACTTTTAGCAGAAAAAAAAGCAAAACCCCTGAAAAGGGAGAAAACTTGACCTGTCAGCTTCGTGATGATGCTTTCATATTCCAACAAAGAGAAACTCCATCGGTCTGAGGACGAGGCGAGAGAGCATGAATTCAGGCTTGTTAACTTCTTGTTTGATTTTCATTCTTTAAAAGGATCTTGCTGCATATCTTTCATCATGGTGTCGTTTCCATTTCCCAGGCTGTTGCCGCTGGTAGAAAGTGCTGGCAAAGCAGAGAGGATCCTGGCCGGTCGCCAGTGTTTGAGGATGCCTGCGTGGTTCTTCCTGGTGCCGTTTACTTAATTGTGACTGGATAACGATGATGTAACGGCCAATTGAGCAGCACTCTAATGATTGGGGAGGTAGTTACCCTCAGGACACCGGGGCTCACTGGTTCCCCTGGGGCGGCCGAGGAAAACTGAATTAATTTGAACAGTTTGCTCTCCCGCTGCCCCGGAGCCAACGCTCTGATGGTACGGCTCCACGGCCAGATATGAAAGAGAGCATCTCGTGGTGTGAGTTTGCAGCTGCGTGAATAAGAACGGGGGTTAGGACCTGGAGCAACGATCCCGTGAGAACGGTGAATAATTGCGTGGCTGATTAACCCGCAGCCGGTCAAGACTCCAGTCCATCAGGTTGTGACGGACTGAATGGATCACCGGCTGCAGCTTTCTTATTCACGGGTCCAGGAACCATGGCCTTGTTCTCTGTCAGGATGCACAGACGCTCTATGAAATAACTTTTGTTTGTCAAGAGGTTGTCAATATTCCCCCTTCCTTAACAAAAGCCAGAGTGCTTCCCAGGAGTGGAACGCCTCAGTCCGTCCCCTGGACCCGGGGAGGGAGGGAACAAAATTACTGGGAGGAATTAGTCATTGTCATTGTACAAATAATTTGCAGAACAAATTCAAGAATATATTATAGAATGTGCAGCGGGCCCCATTAACTTCTCAAACGAACCGGATGTTGTCCCCGAGCCAGTGTTCTGAAACCCCTGAACTAACTGATTCTGAATATTTTTTCTATTGTCACATGTTTAGTAATAAATCTCCATGCAAACCAGAAGAGGCAGCGGGCCGTATTAAATAGTTGGGCGGGCTGGTTGTGGCCCCCAGACCTGTGGTTTGACACATTTCCACATTGAAACGTGAGTTAAAGGACAGAGACCAAACCCATTTAGCATCTCAGCACTTTAAAGTGGTTGTGGCTCCCAACCAGCTGTTCAGGCCTGTGAGGCTGAATGCTTCAGAGGACCAGAACCAGGACCAGAACCAGGACCAGAACCAGGACCAGGACCAGAACCAGGACCAGGGTGACTGTTCCCCTGGTGCGTTCACATGTACCAGCCTGGGGAAAAAAAAAAAACTAGAATAAAAAGTCAAGTATACACAAATAGCCCAAAAAAGCCAAACAAGAATAGTCAATTATATAAAATACACAATATGATCCTATGCACAGGATAAGTTATTGGTACGGGCATATTCACATTATCATTATAAGTAAAGTTAGCCCTCCAGTTGGCGTCACACGGCCCGCTGGTTGTTTCCTGGTGTCAACGGAGCCCCATGTACCTTGGTCTTGAAGAAGTCTGCGCTTTGTAGTTGAAAGTGTTTTATTAATTGATCTATGTCTTTAAATGGCTGGATGCAGCGCTGCGTCTTGGAAGACATTCCGCATTGCCAGGTTTCACATCTCCCTGATGTTAGGTTTCTTGTGGAACTGCGGTTTTTTTCTTTTTTCAAATCAAAGGTTTGGGACCAGATGATGGAGAAGCTTTCAACCATCGCTGGGCTTTCAAAACAAACACATTCAGCTTTATTTGGATTTATTGCGATTCCAAACAATTTTATGATTCAAGGCTGAGAGGGAACCTGAAGGGTCGTGGCATCCTCTCCTCTGTGATTCCGTTACTATGGCGATGCAGTGACGGCGCTCACCAGGCGAGGAGGGTGGATGAGATGAGGCGTCGGGTAAATAACACTGTGATATGAGCTGAATGCCTCAGGGTCGAGTCACACGTTCCTTGAATAGTTTCTAGGTCAATAAGAATCAGAATCCAGTTCATATGTTGTTTGTATTCATCTGAAATAATGTTGGAGAAGAGGAGACGTCAGCTGAGGCTCAATCTGCACCACCTCCCAAAACTCTCAGGGGATGTCTTTAAGTTCAGCTGCTTTGATGCGGGGTTATATGATTTTACAGCGATTACTAATACTTCAGATACAGGTTTTTATATTGTGACTACTGAGTCAACATTGCCAATGTCCTCACTGTTATGATTTATCCTCACGAATACTTTCTTTACTTTGGCCGAGTCATTCACGTCCTCTGTGCTTCAACAGAGGTTGAGCAAATGAAACGGCCTCTTCGACCAAGTTCATTTGGTTCTTGTAGGTTGAAGTATTTTCCCCACTACTTATTTGTCTGGCTTTCTGTTTTACGCTCTGCTCTTGTATTTTCCCTCGATTGTTTTGATTAAGTCTGATTGGCGTTGTGCGTGGAGTGGTTTTATTTTAAGGGGGAGTTTCAACATCGATTTAAATAAAAAACACTGATGGAAAGAGGATTTTGAATTTCATTTTGAGTTTTAATTTTATTATGTTTTTTTCATCATTAAGTGCTCGATTCATTTTTATGTTTTATTTTTTTTTAGAATAATTTTTCATTTATTTTAAAAATTCTCAAAGCTTGGAATAAAATGTCCCTGTCTGCTGAGTGCCAGCTCATCCACGCAGAGCTGAGTTCATACTGTATATGACTCATGGTTGAGCATCCACCCAGCTTTCGTCCAGCAGTGACGTAGCTCCTCTCATCACAACAGGAGCTGGATGGAGGCTCCAGCCGAGCAGATAAGAGCACCGATGCTTTATAAAAGCCTGCACTTGAGCGTCCTGTATGAACAGCTGCAACACCATGTGAGCGCTAAACAATGCTGAGAGTCCGCTGCACCTACATGCAATTGAGCACAATGACCTGAATACCACCTCAGTATCTCCAATTAGATCATTCATGTGGAAATAATATGGAACGTATCACATTCAGTTTTCACTGCATTTCCCTTCTCAAGGGCACCGAAGATCCAGCTGCGACAAAGAGCTCGCAAGTCAATGAAATCAAGCATGTCAAGCTTTCAGAAGATGAAAAACAAACAGAAAAAGCTTGAAAGGACAATGATTTATTTACTCATAAAGCGGGAATGCATGTAGTACAGCCTTTGCTTGGAAACATCCAAAAAGCACCAACAGCCAGTGGTGTTCTCCACCTGTCTCCACCTATCTGTCCCGTTCTCCCGTGCGGCGTCCTCTGTGGTGGGAAGCGGCTGGGAGCAAAGAGACGCTGAGGGCTCGGAAGGAGCTGGTCGGCCACCGAGCAGCTGATGGGTTAGGGGTAGGCTGATGGGTTAGGGGTAGGCTGATGGGTTAGGGGTAGGCTGATGGGTTAGGGGTAGGCTGATGGGTTAGGGGTAGGCTGATGGGTTAGGGGTAGGCTGATGGGTTAGGGGTAGGCTGATGGGTTAGGGGTAGGCTGATGGGTTAGGGGTAGGCTGATGGGTTAGGGGTAGGCTAATGGGTTGTCTAATGTTTGTTTATGAAGCGCCTTTTACACTTTTTCTGGACCTGTCTGTAGGAAGGTCTGTCCAGGCCAGGGTAGAAATAACTTTATTGGAGGATAGTCTACCCACCATCTCTACTGGAATGGCCTATTATGTAAGAATTTGTATGTAAAACATTTCAAAATTTTAACTCAATCGATAACCTATGTTATATTTAAAACTTGTACTGATTTGTTGGTGAAGTGGACTGTTGGTTCCATCATTCACTGTCGATAGCACAAGCTGCCGAACGCTCTGCTGCTGAGAAACTTACCACTCCTCTGAAAACAACAAACTCCCCTTTTAGTCCCATGTTTTTTTTTTAACACATTTTGAATAAGAGAAAAATCCCCCTTCATACATTTTCATTTGAATCTCCTTTTTGCATTCAGAGCGTAACTTTGACGACCGCAGGTTGCCAGTGGGAAGCGACTCAACTTCCTGTTTCTCGACTCTTTCTAGTATTTTTGCGAAAGTCAATAAAACCCTGAAAAAAATTGTAAAATGCACGGTTGACAGACGTTTTTTTTGTAAGATTACGTTGTTAGCTTCTTGTTTTCTAAAGGGAGATTTAAAGTCTTTACCGTTTGCCCCATTGGGCGGCATAGAAGCCAGGAGAGAAGCTGCGGCACAGTGGTAAGTTTCCCAGCACGTTGTGTATGAACTGTTTTAAATGATGGAAGCAACATTTAAATATGAGCAGGGTTGAAAAGCAGGGAAGCACTCCTCTTAACGGCTCAATGTGGATTCTCTGTTTTCCACTTGGAACCTGGGAGGAGCCCTCCCTCCCTTCATGTGCATTATCGGCACAAGATGGAGGAACAGAGGAACAGGAGCCCGGAAAGCCGCCGAGACGCCTCCGAAACAAAGCACCGAGCCGAAACAATTAACATCGTCCAAGCCTCAAGAGATGGAAAGCTCCAGACAGAGAGAGGATGAGGGAGGGAGGGAGGGCATCCAAAGGAGGGCAAGCGGACGTGGGCCGTGGCGGAGACGGTCCTGACAGCAGGTAAAGCACAGCTAAGAACCTGAGGGTCGTTTTACCAGCTTCACGTCACTGTGATTCAGTCGGTTCGTTTCTACGTCTTTGTGGTGGAGTCAGAGCCAGATCTGCTGCTCATCACGGCTCAGAAAGTTAGAAAAAAGAAAATCACTTCTCTGCTCTTTCTTCTTAGGGCCACAGGTTTATGCTCTGTTGATTCAGACATTTAATGTGGAAAAGATGCAGCGATTTAGCAAAATTTCAGCCTGTAGATGGGGGGGGATCTCATATATATATATATATATATATATATATATATATATATATATATATATATATATATATGTGTGTGTGTGTATGTATGTTAGTCCTCACTGTACCAGAGAGACACTGAATAGAACTCAGCAGAGTTCTCTCACTTCTCGCCTCCTGACATGAATTTTTGATGATTCAAAATGAAACTTCTTCGTCACACAACAGTGGGGCTGGTTTTAAGGAAAGATGGTGCAACAATCCACTGTTCATGGACTTTATGAACATTGTAGTGAATTATGTATGAAAACCACTGCCCACAGGTGATGATTATCCTCATTTGCTTTTATTTCCCAGAGCTTCGTTGACCCTGTTCTTTTTTATTTTCATCTCTTTGAGTTGATCCGTGAATCTTAAAAATGTTATTTTTTACAAAGTGTCCTCACTCTGAACCCTGAAACGGTGTGTTGGGAGCATTAATAGAGAAAGCATGTAATTATTATATTCTTTATGCATATTTATTATGAATATATGTTTCTTATGACCCCCTATTGGCATCAGTGACGGTTAAAGCTGCTGCAAAATCAAGCATTTTTGGTCAAACCAATCCCAAACAAACTGCTTAGCCATGGTAACAGCAGTAAAATAACAATGTGGCCGTAGACAGGACGTGGGGAATATATTCTAAAAGTCAGGTCCATTTGAAGCCTCATGTCAATGACTGTTGGGCTTCCAGAGGACAGTGGGTTCTAGGCTCTGAGGCCATTGACTGACAGTGGCAGTGTAACCCATCCAAGTTGATTTCATTTCATTTCATTTACATTAAAGTGGTAATCCATCAGACGGTCTGTGTGGTGGGTTGCCCTACGTTATGATCATAACCATAATCATAACCTAAGTCCCAGAAATGGCGCTTTGTTTTCTCCCAAGTTATCCTTGTTTTGATCCATTGATTTGATTCATCCACATTGGTATTTTTCTTGGTCCCTTGAGGTGTTGGGGATTGGTGGCCACAACGAGCCACGCTGCTGCTGCTAATTCACCGCGGCTGCCGTTCTCTTCTTGTGCGTGGCGGACCTCGGATCCCAACGCTTATACATATACAGTATATATGGAATTTTAATGGAAATAAACTCACATATTACCAATGAAAAATGTAATGACCATTGTGGTGTGGGGATGGTGTGGTCTGAGCAGCCACACTTGTCGTGAGTCCAGGTCATTGGGGACCCAGGATCAGTGTGGCTGATACCTGTTGTTCTAATGAGCAACAGGTAAAACCCCCATCCCCACACTCACTTAGGAGAGAGGAGCCCTTGTCACGACACGTGTCCATCTGCTCCGGGCTTGTTCCACCTCGCCCACTCTCTACAATAAATTTTGTCTTTAACACCATTGTCTGTGTCTCTGTGCCGGAGGTCCCTGACAGCGCCACTTGGGTGGTGCGTGGCCAGGGAAACTGCCACAGCCGTATGTACTGAATGTGCTCTAGCACTTTATTTGTGAGGTGCAGTAATTATACTGTACGTCTTTTCACGGAACCAGAGATGCCCACAAAAAAAATCCCATTTTAATAATATAAAAAACAATTCAGTGCATAACTGTGATCTCATTTTCTGATGATATAGTAAATGTTTGTCCACTTTAAAATGCCTTTTTTTAAAATATATATATTGCAGTAGTTTTTGATTAATTTATGTATTTTATTATCATAATTTGTACTTTATTATTACCATGGAGGAATTCTGCTTGATAGAAAAAACACACTTCATACATAGAGACATAAGGACCAAGATACAAAACAGATTTTTTTTTTGATGCGGCAGCATCTCACAGGCGAGTAAAACTGAGCAAATAACAGCAGCAAACCTTATATAATCACTATTCTACTGAGGAAAGCAAATGAGTGCAGCTCAATGCTGTAGTCTCTCTCTCCTCTCCCCCTCCTCCCCATCTCTCTCTCTCTCTCCTCCCCCCCATCTCTCTCTCTCTCTCTCTCTCCTCTCCCCCTCCCCCCCACCTCTCTCTCTCTCTCTCTCCTCCCCCCATCTCTCTCTCTCTCTCTCCTCCCCCCATCTCTCTCTCTCTCCTCTCCCCCTCCTCCCATCTCTCTCTCTCTCCTCTCCCCCTCCTCCCATCTCTCTCTCTCTCTCTCTCCTCCCCCCATCTCTCTCTCTCTCTCCTCCCCCCCATCTCTCTCTCTCCCCCCCCCCCCCCTCTCTCTCTCCTCTCCCCCTCCCCCTCTCTCTTTCTCTCTCTTTCCCTCACCCGCTCCCTCTATCTCCTCTCTCCACCCCCCACCCACCCTCCCTCCCTCACTCCCTCTCTCCCACCCTCCATCTCTCCCTCCCTCCCACCCTCCATCTCTCCCTCCCTCCCTCCCTCCCTCCATCTCTCCGCTGCTGAACGTTTGCAGAGGACAGACTCGTCTCCCACTTGGCTCCAACCGTCGGACGGAGGAGCAGAGCAGGGATCAGCAGAAGGTAACGTGCTCCACTCGTGTCGTTTTCCGTGTTTTTATTGTGTTTTCCACGCGAGGCTTTGCAGGATTATTCTGCTCTTCCATGTGTTGCGACGCTGTGTGCGCTCCGATCCGTGCGTCGTTTCGCACCTGCAGCAGAGCCCACGGACCAGATCCAGAGCAACATGTCTGACTCTGCAGGTTCCACGGAACCGAGCCCTGCGCTGCTGTTGCGTGTTTTTTTTTTTTTTTTTTTTTCCTGTGCGTGAGCGTGGACGTGCAGCTACAGTTGGCACACACACACACACTCACACACACACACACACACACACACACACACACACACACACACAGTTTGATTAAAATGTGTGATTATGGATCCACTGCCTCCGCGCACGATCTGCAGGATGCAAGCGGGAGAGTGGGATGGACAGATGTGCAGGAGGGGATTTGGTCCGAGGGTTGGATCAGGGGATAATGGTGTGTGTGTGTGTGTGTGTGTGTGTGTGTGTGTGTGTGTGTGTGTGTGTGTGTGTGTGTGTGTGTGTGTGTGTGTGTGTGTGTGTGTGTGTGTGGAAGTGTTGATGCGTGTTCCAGTTGGTGTGTTTTTTCTGTGGCCGAGTGTCTCGATGCGCACAGTGCACGACGAGGGGCTCCGACTGCAGGAGGAGGACGCGAATCTCAGCTGCTCTGTGTGTGTGTGTGTGTGTGTGACGAACAAACACACAGTGTACGTCGTTGATTGCTCTGCTGGGTAATGCACGTTTCGTCCGCCAGATGTAATTGGGTTGAATGGAGAGCGACCGCACGCACACACCCCCTCGCCCACACGGTTTGTGGGGCAGCGACGTGGTGATGCAGCCTCGTGCAGCTCTGTGACCGCAGACCTCCTCCATGTGTTCCCTGTATGAACAGTCCAGCAGAAGAGTGTGTGCGTGTGTGTGCGTGTGTGTGTGTGTGTGTGTGTGTGCGTGTGTGTGTGCGTGTGTGTGTGTGCGTGTGTGTGTGTGTGTGTGCGTGTGTGTGTGTGTGTGTGTGCGTGTGTGTGCGTGTGTGTGTGTGTGTGTGTGTGTGTGTGTGTGTGTGTGTGTGTGTGTCGCTGCACAACCTAACGGGACAGAAGTTACACAATGTGCTTCAGTCCACATGTTGAGTTTCTCTGGAGCTTCAGGATTCAGCACCTCGGACAGCGGCCTTAGTGTCGAGAGTGGACTGTGCGTCCCAACCTTTCCTAGCTCCTACACCGTTTCCTACACTGTCTCCTACACGGTGTCCTGCACTCTCACCAGTCTCGTGACAAGACGCAACCATTTTCACATCAAGGTAGACTGATTGATCCTCATCAGACCACGGTCCTCATTTCATCAGACTTAGTCTCTGGATCCAACCTGATCAGATTTATTGTTGGATCAGATTAACTACACTTCTCTCTTCTAGTTTGGAAGCCAACAGTGAACCTAGGATCCATTATATCCATTACATGTCAGTATTGGAAATTCGCGCTGTTAAACGAATTGGAAATTAAAAAACAGTGAAATATATCTATTAATACTGTACATTTTCTGGGGACCTCCTGGAGCCTCTTGAAGGACCCCTGGAGGTCCCCAGGCCCCATGGTGAGAACTACAGTACTGCACTATAGCAAACTCCTGCTGTAAACTGCTGAAATATCCAGGTCTTTTGTTTAACTGGTTGTGAGAGATGTGGCCCACGGGCCGAACAAAATTAGGTATATTATCATTAAAATATTCACATTCAGTTATTATCTATATGTGTTCCAACCAAATGGATACTGGTAATATAATTGATCAGTTAAAAATGAAAGCTATCTTCAATTTGATTTTAATTAGTATAAATAAATAAACTAAACATTTTGTATCTTATGCAACAGGTGGCATCATATTTAGGTTCTTAGTAAATTGAAGATGTCACGACAGAAGGTGAATGCGCTCAGTTCAATTGACGTTGGGCTTAGTAAAAGACATGAAAATCATTAAGCCAATTTTTTTTTTGCCAAAGCCAATGACAGATCAATAGTTAATCAGTGGTCTATTGAGCAAGGCTAACAAATATGGAGTAGTTTATAGGCTTGATGTGCGGAGGTGTAGTTAATTCAACTTCTCTGCTGTGGCTGGAGAATTCTCCTCTAAACACTATCCTGGCCCGGGACCCTTCATCCAGTCCCATCAATCAGTCGCCATGGTGACCAGAGTCAGGGTGTTTAATTCAGACTACACGTTAGGTTACCGCTCGGCTATACGTCTCTGTCGCTCGCCATCTCCCCGGGGCTCCGCTGGGCTGCAGGCCTCCCCTGCTGGCTGCATTCATTGCTTTTCATTTAATTTTTGCCTCCATTTCTTTCTGCTGTTGCCCTTTGAGGAGCGATGAGCGGCTTCCAATCAATGACAATCACAGATCAATAGCATACCAGGAAGAGGGAGATGGAAAATCAATAGGGACGACAGGAGTGAGACGCCAGAATAACGACCACCCACCCAGCAAAGTGCTACCCTGTCGCTGTGGAATCTTCAGTTCATCAGCTTAGAACTCCTGCCATAAAACACCAAACTGCTGCCTCTGTTTGTCAGGGAGGAGACGCCAGAGACGCCAAAACAAACTCTCTTGATTTATAAACATCACGTCTGACTTAAAAATGTAATTCATTAAGTAAAAATAGCAAGATGTATTTATTTATTTTTGTTAATTTCAAATAACACAATTCATTCATTCATGAAATAAAACTTGTAATTTCAACCTTTTGCAGAGGAGCCATCTATCTGCGATCTCGATCATTGGAACATAAACGTTCAGGAAGGCAATTCATTTTCCTCCACCAAATGGGTGGAATCACACATTTCACATTCTATTTTCTGCCATATTTCCAACATACGATTGTGGAATTGAATGATTTTTCAACGTGATTGAGATCTTCTCACATAATTACCATCAGGTGACTAAGTAATAACCGTGAGCACTCCAGTTGAAACCACTTGCAGTGTAATCTGTGCTGCTCTTCACCTCGGGTTTCATTTTTCAATCTACCAACCGCACCTCGGGTGATTATCTGCTGCATTCTTAAAAGAATGATGAAGGCTCCACCTGAAATACTGCCCCAAAACTCAGGCCGTGTTCTGGCCGCTTGGCAGCGAACGTCACACCGACACCCAACCTTTCTATTCTGGTGCAGTGATTCTCATCATCCAGGAGCCCCGGTTTAATCCCATTTGATCAGATTTATTCTCTGGGATCCAACATGAGCAGATCTTTAATGTTAGATGTGATTCAGTGTCTCTGCTGAGTCAGGGAGAGGACAGTGACACTGGATCCAAACGGTCCTTACTGGACCTTCTCTAACGTCTTAGAGATGAAGTAAGAGGAGTTTAACGAGTTATCATTTTGCTGGGGGACCCCAGGAGCCTCATGAAGGACCGCCTGGGGGTCCCGGGACCCCACGTTGAGAACCACATGTCTATTAAGCCGGCGAATTTCCTGTTTCCACACCTCCTGACCTCCTTAAAAAAACAATCTCCTCTCGTATCTGCTGTTAAGGGCAGCATCCTTATCAGAGGGTGAGAACTCCCCTGGGAGAGGTCTACATGTTCTCACGCCTCCCAGCGCCACCTGCGCCTCCCTCTGACGCCGTCGCTGCGTTTAGCCCCATCCATATCTCCTCCCCATGCCTTGCCGCTCAACAGCTCCATCCTCTCCCTCACCTCCCGTCAAGATTCAAGATTTTTTTTTTTTTTAATTTGTCACATACATATACATACTTCCATACATATATGCAGTGAAATGTAATTTACTGATGTTAATGATGTCCATCACCACAACCTGTAGGTTGCTATGGCGGAGGGGGGGGTTCTGTCTGTTTTCAGCTCTGTCTGTCGGTTTGCATCTAAAAGAGAAGAGTCGAGAAGAGGGAGGGAACGATGAGAGGAGGAGAAGGGAGGAAGGAGAGAGACGAGGGAGAGGCAGAGCGGGAGGTAGTGAGGGAGGGAGGGAGGGAGGGAGGGAGGGAACGAGGGGACTGACGCTGTAGGAAGGAGCCGGGTGTGAAGATGAGGTTGGGAACGACAGGATCAAGTGCTGAGAGTGTGAAGGCCGACTGTGCAAACCACACACACACACACACACACACACACACACACACACACACACACAACACACACACACACCCAACACACACACCCAACACACACACCCAACACACACACCCAACACACACACCCAACACACACATACCCAACACACCCAACACACATACACACACCCAACACACACACCCAACACACACACACACCCAACACACCCAACACACATACACACACCCAACACACATACACACACCCAACACACACACCCAACACACACACCCAACACACACACCCAACACACACACCCAACACACACACACACACCCAACACACACACCCAACACACACACCCAACACACACACACCCAACACACCCAACACACATACACACACCCAACACACACACCCAACACACACACACACCCAACACCCACACCCAACGCACACACACACACACACACACACCCAACACACACACACCCAACACACACACACACACACACACACACGCACACACCCAACACACACACACACACACACCCAACACACACACCCAACACACAAACCCAACACACACACCCAACACACACACACACACACACACACACACACACACACACACACACACACACACCCAACACACACACCCAACACACAAACCCAACACACACACACACACAATAGTACACAATAGTAACCATCACCATTCAACAGCACCATCACCATAGTAACCAAACCATCACCATTCAACCCAACCATCACCATTTAACCCAACCATCACCATAGTAACCAAACCATCACCATTCAACAAAACCATCACAATAGTAACCATCACCATTCAACCCAACCTTCACCATAGTAACCAAACCATCACCATTCAACCCAACCATCACCATTCAACAAACCATCACCATGGTAACCAAACCATCACCATTCAACCCAACCACTACCATTCACCCAAACCATCACCATAGTAACCAAACCATCACCATACAACCAAACATCACCACTGAACCAAACCATCACCATTCAACCAAACCATCACCATGGTAACCAAACCATCACCATTCAACCCAACCACCACCATTCAACAAAACCATCACAATAGTAACCAAACCAGCACCATTCAACCCAACCATCACCATAGTAACCAAACCATCACCATTCAACAAAACCATCACAATAGTAACCATCACCATTCAACAGCACCATCACCATAGTAACCAAACCATCACCATTCAACCCAACCATCACCATTTAACCCAACCATCACCATAGTAACCAAACCATCACCATTCAACAAAACCATCACAATAGTAACCATCACCATTCAACCCAACCTTCACCATAGTAACCAAACCATCACCATTCAACCCAACCATCACCATTCAACAAACCATCACCATGGTAACCAAACCATCACCATTCAACCCAACCACTACCATTCACCCAAACCATCACCATAGTAACCAAACCATCACCATACAACCAAACATCACCACTGAACCAAACCATCACCATTCAACCAAACCATCACCATGGTAACCAAACCATCACCATTCAACCCAACCACCACCATTCAACAAAACCATCACAATAGTAACCAAACCAGCACCATTCAACCCAACCATCACCATAGTAACCAAACCATCACCATTCAACAAAACCATCACAATAGTAACCATCACCATTCAACCCAACCATCACCATAGTAACCAAACCATCACCATAGTAACCAAACCATCACCATAGTAACCCAACCATCACCATTCAACCAAACCATCACCATGGTAACCAAACCATCACCATTCAACCCAACCACCACCATTCAACAAAACCATCACAATAGTAACCAAACCAGCACCATTCAACCCAACCATCACCATAGTAACCAAACCATCACCATTCAACAAAACCATCACAATAGTAACCATCACCATTCAACCCAACCATCACCATAGTAACCAAACCATCACCATAGTAACCAAACCATCACCATAGTAACCCAACCATCACCATTCAACCAAACCATCACCATGGTAACCAAACCATCACCATTCAACCCAACCACCACCATTCAACAAAACCATCACAATAGTAACCAAACCAGCACCATTCAACCCAACCATCACCATAGTAACCAAACCATCACCATTCAACAAAACCATCACAATAGTAACCATCACCATTCAACCCAACCATCACCATAGTAACCAAACCATCACCATAGTAACCAAACCATCACCATAGTAACCCAACCATCACCATTCAACCAAACCATCACCATGGTAACCAAACCATCACCATTCAACCCAACCACCACCATTCAACAACACCATCACCATAGTAACCAAACCATCACCATACACACACGTGTGTGTGTGTGTTTATTTGCCGTCAGCGTATGTGGCAAGGTTAGAGGACAATCAATGTTTACTGTAACTCTTAAACATACTTACGCAAGCTTGTACACACACACACCCCACACACACACACACACATTCACACTTCTCCGCCCCCCCCCAAAACCATCCAACCGTCTTGCTGCCAAACAGTGTGGACCTTGGCGGTGGATCATTTTGTGTTTGTTCAATCAGGATCTTCAGGCCACGGTGAAGTTGATCTAAAAATAAAATGTGTGAGTGAGACCTCCTGCTGGGTTCACCACGCCAGGAGGTCTCTTTTAATTGGTGGCTTTTTCTCCTCAGCGCATCTGGATCTCTGCATGGGGCCCTAAACATCTGCTTTGTGGAGCGTTCATGATGATATGTCCTTGTGTTTTGTCTTAGTCCTCCAGTGTGAAAGATGTGGATGTAGAAAGCAACATGGAGTCCTGCGCTCTCCTGCTTCATTC